>NW_004567124.1:1684839-1699166 GCF_000260355.1 Condylura cristata
TCCATCCAAGTTGCTGCAAAAGACATGTGTTTCTCTTTTTTGGTTGCTGAGTAATATTCCATTGTATATATGTACCACATCTTTCTAATCCAGTCAGCTAGATGACATTTATTGATTTGCATATTTGAAACAAGCTGTATCCCTGGGGTGGAGCCTACTTGAGTGTGATGGATGATTCTCTTGATATGTTGCTTTATTTGGTTTCTTAGGATTTTGTTGAGATTTCTTGTTTCTATGTTCATTAGAGATACTGGTCTATAATTCTTTCTTTATACTATCGTTGTTTGATTTTGAGGTCAGGGTAATGTTGGTCTCATAGATGATGGTGGGGTGTTCTCCCCATCTGATTTTTTTGAAGAATTTGAGTAGGAAAAATAGTAGATAGTTTTTATTTAGGTTTTATAGAATTCACAGAGAAGTCAGCTGGTTCTGCACTTTGGTTCTTAGGGAGACTTAAAAAAAAAAAACTTTTATAAAAAAAATGGAGCTTCCATATGACCCAGCAGTTCCACTTCTAGGTATCTACCCAAAAGACACAAAAATAATGATTCAAAAAGACACCTGCACCCCCATGTTTATTGCTGCTTTATATATAATTGGAAGGGCATGGAAACAACCCAAATGCCCAAAAGTAGATAACTGGATTACAAAGACATGGTACATATACACAGTGGAATATTACTCAGCAACCAAAAAAAAATAAACACATGCCTTTTGCAGCAACATGGATGGAGCTGGAAAAGATCATGCTTAATGAAATAAGCCAGAAAGAAAAGGAAAAACACTGGATGGTTTCACTCATAGCAGGAGTATGAAAGACCAGGGGAGAAAGTAATAATAATAATGAACAACTATGTATCAGAGACATTTTACGGGGGTGGAATGGGGAATGGGATCAAAAATGGTGGGGGAAGGGAAGTGCACACGGGGGATTTGGTGATGGGAAGCCCACAGGGATTACAACTGAGATGGAAAAAGGCACAAAATGATGTAAAAATAAGTATTATATTACTAAAAAAACTTTTATTTTCTTACATTGTTCCTCATTTGTGTATGTTTCATTTCTCCCCTTACATGTACTACTAGGGAGACTTTTTACTTTCAATTTCAGCAGTTACGATTAGACTGTTTAAGTTATTTCATCCTGATTCAGTCTTAGGAAGTTATATGAATCTAGTAATTTGCTCAATTCTGTTTGTCTGATTTGTCAGCATAGAAAGTTTTATAATAAGTTCCTATGACACTTTGTATTTCTGTAGTCATTTTTTATTTTACCTTTTTAATTTCTAATGCTATTGATTTTGGGTTTTCTCTCTTAAGTGTAGCTAATGGCTTGTCACTTTTATTTTTCAGAGAATTAACTTAGTTTTGCTCATCTTTTGAACTCTTTTCATTTTGTTTCATTTATTTCTCACCTTCTACTGGGTTTTGCTGTTTTTGTTGCTTTTCTGGTTCCTTCAATTGCAAAATTAGATTGTTAAACCTAATTTTTTTATGTGGGCCTATATTGCTATAAACTTCCTGTATAGTACTGCTTTTAAGCATCCCATAGGATCTGGTAGTTTTTCTCTCCATTTTCATTAACCTCTATACTTTTTTTTTTTTTAATCTCTTATTTGATTTCTTCATTGACCCAATAATTCTGGAGGACATTTTATTTAGTCTTCTTTGTTGTGTTGACAAGACCACACTGGATAAACAGGATAAACATGGAACAGGCTACTCAGTGCAGGATACTGCTGAATGAGCAAGCTCCTGGCCTTTTTATTGATAGAATAATTATATAGCATCAGTTACATGGGGTAGAAAGGCAAGGAGAAAAAAATGGGTCAAACTGAAAATGTGTTTATGTCATCTAGGGCTTCATGGGGACATTAGTCTGCTGATCAAATACTTCTTATCTGCTTGATCACCAAATGTTGTAAGCAAACCATACCCCAGACCTCTGCCCATGGTTCCAATCTTATCAGCAAGACATTTTTTGAAAGGTACCTTGTAAGGTTAGGCTTCTATGATTGATTGATTGGACAGTTCTGATCTTGTATAGAAATGCAGAACTGCAGGTTAACAAAAATGGTGGGCAAACAGGCCATTTAGGATTAGCAGACCCACACTCCATATATTTTGTTTTGTTCTAGGTGACCTTTTATGGTTAATTTCTAACTTTGTAACACTGTGGTCTGTAAAGACGCTTCATATATATCTATTTTCATATATTTTCTGAGACTTGTTTTATGTCCTACTATATTATCTATTCTTGAAAATGCTCCATGCGCAATGGAGAAGAAAATGTATTCATTGCTTTTAGGCTGGAAAACTACAAATGACCAGTAAATTCATCTGATCCAATTCTTCATTTAAGGGCTTCATGTCTTTGTTAATTTTCTCTCTGGATGAACTATCCCTTTCTGTCAGTGTGAGGTTGATGTCTCCAACAATGGTTATGATTTTGTTGATATGTTGTTTTAGGTCTATTAATAATTGGTGTATTTAATTAAATGTTCCTATATGTAACATAATTAAGAGTTACATCTTCTTGGTGAATTGGCCTTTTGACCATTATATAATATCCTTGGATTTATATTTTTTAGTTAAAACTCTAGCTTTCCTAATATGAAAGTGGCAGTTCCTGATTTATTCTTTATTAGTATGTATGACCTTATTCCAACCTATTATTTTTATTTTCTTTTGGTCTTCCAGTTTTAAATGGGTCTCTTACTAACAAAGTATTGATGGTTGGAATTCTTTCACCTATATCATTAGGTGTCTTTTTACTGTCTTTTTATTGTGAATTCAGACATTTACATTTATAGCAATTATTAATGTGAACTGTTTACATTAATTCTAATTCAGAATTTAATGCAGTTATTTTGGGTTTGATTTTTGATTGTTTTATTTTTCTGCTGTTTCTTTTTCTCTTGGTTTCTCTCTACTCTTTCTGGATGGCGTTCCTTAGGGTTTCTCCACTTTTTCTGAAGGTGTCTATTCTGGATTTTTGGTTAGTGGTTACCATGGGAGTTTACTTGAAATCATTCATATACTTTAGGTTTATGAGCTGGTATTTGCTCTCTAACATTGAACTCTGTTGGTTGGCCTTTTCTTCTTCCCCCTTAATATTTTGTTATTGACTGATTGTTCTGGCCAATGTGCTGTATTGCTGTTGCGATTTTGCTAAGGAGTTTGTGCTTCAGTTTATCTTTTCTTTAGAAGAACTCCTTTTTTTTATTAGTTTATTTTTACATCATTTTGTGCCCTTTTCCATCTCAGTTGTAATCCTGTGGGCTTCCACCACCAGTTCACCTATTCACCATCACCATAGCCCCATGTACTTACCCTCCCCTGCCATTTTTGATTCCATTCCCCACTCTGGTATATAGTTGGAAGAACTCCTTTTAATGTTATTTGAGGAGTAAGTCTGTTGGTGTCATACTCCACTACTGCTTGTGCCAGAAGACATTTATTGCATCTTTACTTAAATAAATAATTTTGCATGATAGAAAATACTTGGCCGTCAGTTCTTGTATTTTAGGATAGCAGAAATTTTTTTTCCACTTTTTTTACCTAGAGAATGTCTTAAGCTGAAATTAGGAGGGAAATTTGTTGTGCCTTCCAATATTACATATATACAAAACCAATTAATTCCAGAAATTCTCTGAGAAGTCCAAATAATTACTTGGGAGATGTATAAGGAAATCTTAAAAGCTAAAGAAATCTAACCAGAAGTGAACCAGTTGATTTACCTTGCTCCTTAAAGGGTTGCCAGGCTACAGCAGGTGATATGACTGACTTTAGACCCTAGTAATAATAGTACTCAAACTTCAATGGTTTGTTAGACTGTAAATTGCTGGAGTAAAGTTATGACTAGGTTAATGGTTAATAGGTCAGTATTTAATATGATAGTGTAATTGTGTACTTTCCTTGGTTTTCTTTGAGATTTAGGCTTCAGTTGTATGAAATCTTCTGTCTTGGTTTTCAGTGTCAGAACTCAGGTTCTTAGGAGACATGATACCATTTCCCACTGAAAAGATAGAATTATTAAATATAGTTTCTAGATAAATATGTAATCTGGATTTATTACCTATCTTGCCTGGTGTCAGATGTTAATGTTACTTTGATTTGCAGATATTTGTGCTTGTTTCTGTTAAAGACTTATAAAAGGAGCTCAAAAAGAAGGATGTGGAAATTTCAATAATTTAACAGATTTTTTTTTTTACACTGAATTTTAGAATTACCTCCAGAACCTCCTTTGAGCCCAGAATTGCCTGGCACTTGCCGGAAGGAATTCAAAGAGAACAAAGAACCTTCTCCAAAGTCAAAGCGCAAACGAAATGTCAAGATCAGCAGTGTGGCATTGGAGTCTACACATTGGCAAAATGACTCTGTTCAGATCATAGCAAGTGCCAGTGACTTAAAGAGCATGGATGAATTTCTTCTGAAAAAGGTACACTTTGCTTTCTGAGTTATGTCCGTGACTATGAAGCACTTGCATTATATCAGGAAAATGCCCTCCAGAGATCATAGTTATATTTGCTTCAGTAAATTAGATAATCTGTTCTTTACCAGAATGATGCCTGTCATGGAATACGCCTTACAGATCGCTCCTGTCTTGCCCACTGCTCCCTTCCGTGGTGTACTTAATCGATCTGCTTGTTCTGCCCCCCACTCTGTCTTTGGTAAATCCTCTCATCACCTCTGTACTGCTGGCCTGTATCCCAGTTCTGTATCCATAAATAAATAAATCTTTAAAAGGGAAAAAAAAAAAAAGAATATGCCTTAGACTGAGTAGACAGGATTTAAGGTTTTAAGATTATTGTTGACTTCTACTTTTATTGTGACTGTCCTGTAATATTCATGTGATAGTGAAAATTGTCATTGTAGACATGAAGTTGTTTTTCTGGTAGCAAAGCTACCAGTGTTGTAAGGGACCTCAGAAGTCCCTTCTGAGTACCTGGATCCCATAATATTAATGGCTTGCACTTTTAGGACAATCTTGTTGAACAGACAATGTACATCCACTGTTACATTCACCTCTTTTCAATTAGTTGATTATATACAAAAACTCTTTCTCTCTGTGGTCCCCAGATGAATGACTTAGATAATGAAGATAGCAAGAATGATACATTAGTGGATGTTGTATTTAAAAAGGCCCTGAAAGAATTTCGGCAAAATATCTTCAACTTTTATTCATCTGCATTGGCGGTAAGTTGGACCTTGTTAAGAGATACTTACTTGGCCAGCACATGAAAGGCAATTTGCAGTGCTTTAGAAGGTAATATAAAGGTTATGTTCAACTAGGGATTTCTCCCTTTTTTCCCCTTTATTTTAGAGATGGATAAGGAAAAGCATACCTCTCATCAATAGCTTCCTTGAATTTCTTTGTGTCCCCTGGATATATTTTCATCTTCTTAAGACACTGAATTCAGATATTGTGGGTATGATTCTGTTTTACCTAGGGTCTCTTTACTATTTTTATTTTTCATGATCCTTTTAGCTTTAGTTTCTAATCTTGCATTATACATTTTGTTTCAGCGATATTCATCATAATTTAGAAAGCTTATTTTTGGTACTGGTATATAAATTAATGTTTTGATATGTAGTCTTTATTAGTACCTATGAATTGTCATATTTATTCCACAAAATGATTATATATATAATTGATTTTTTCAATCTATAATTCATTTTGAAAAGAAAAATCAGAAAAGCTTATTGGTTATTCTCTTTTCCTTTCTCAGTCTAAGGTGTTTTACCTTTTAAAAACAGGAATAATACAGTGTGAGAACATGAGTTTCAAGACCATAATTAAGAAGTATCACCCTCTGGCAAATGTCTAGGTTTTGGTAGGGACAACATTGACCACATTTTCCCAGACTGCCCAACAACTTATCACCTCGTCTCTTTCTCTGCTTCACAGCTGCATTTCCAGTTTGGGAATGACAGTTGTCGGATCCTCCATTACACTTTGAATCACAGGAAGAGCCAGTGTTATGAAACAGAGCTTAACATTTCAAGCCCTGGGTCAAAAAAGTTCAACTTGTAATTCTGAAAATGTAAAAGAGAAATAAATGCTAAATTTTGATGGCACTTTTGTCACATAAGAAAAAAAAAATCTCTTCTCAGATTTCAGCAGCTAGTTTAAACAAATTAACAGGAATTCCGTGAGATTTTATTTTGGGAAATAATATGGTATTCTAGGTATATAGCACTTTACTTTAGAAAAGTAAAACAAAGAAAATTAGCTAGTGTTATCACTAGGAATATATTCAAGAGTTTACTCCTTCAGCTTTAGAGTGGCTCTGTCTAAACTGTATTCATTCGTGGGATAGATAGTTAAGAGGAATCCAATCATCCAAATAATCTTTATAGTTATATACAGTTTAAAAAAAGAAAAGAGAATTGCCCTGCACCTGCTCAAATTGTTATACTTTTATTTTACATATATTTTGTTATCCTTCCTGTTTGTACAATGTATGCTTTCTTCTCTCAAGTGTAATTCCAACCACCAATCTACCCATGTACAATCACCATAGTTCTTTGTGCTCTTCCCTCCCCTTTTTGCTCCCTCTCCAGCCTCTCCCCTGCACAATATCTCTGATTTATAGTTGTCTGTTAATTTTTTCTTTATTTATTAAATGATTGTTTTTTTCATGATCACTTTATTTAGTTCCCCTATATTCCTCCTGTAAGTGAAACCATTTGATACTTTTTGCTTCTGACTTATTTCACTGAGCATAACCCCTTCTAGTTCCATCCAGGATCCTGCGAATGGCATGAGTACATCATTTTTGATTGCTGAGTAATATTCATTCCAGTGTGTGTGTGTGTGTGTGTGTGTGTGTGTGTGTGTGTGTGTGTGTGTACATACATACCACATCTTCTTGATCTAGTCATCTATTTTTAGTCATTTGGGTTGTTTCTATATCTTGCTATTGTAAATAGTGCTGCAATAACCATAGTGGTGCAGGTGTCCTTTTGAATTAATGTTTTTGTGTCCTTTAGGTAGATTTCTAGGAGTGGAATTATTGTTAGTAGTTTGAGGAACCTCCACACAGCTTTCCATAGTGGTTGGACCAGTTTGCATTCCTACCAGCAGTGTAGGAGAGCTCTTTTCTCAACATCTTAACCAACATTTTTTGTTACTAGTTGTTTGTTTGTTTTTTTTTAAAGATTTATTTATTTGTACATACAGAAGTAGGGTACAGGCCAGAGGCTCAGGGGCGGTGAGAGGCTTCACCAAAGACAGAGTGGGGAGCAGAACAGGCAGATCGACGAAGTACACTGCTTAGGGGAGCAGCGGGCGGGTCAGGAGAGGTCTGCCGCGCCATGTGGTCACCTCCGGGGTAGGCGGGGATCGAACTCATGCAGAAGTGGCTTTAGCTTCTCAGTGCAGTGCTTTAACCCGCTGCGCCACCAGGGAGGGCCTGTTACTAGTTTTTTAATGAGCCATTCTCACTGGTGTAAGATGGCATCTCATTGTAGCTTTGATTTGCATTTTCTTGATAATAAGTGATGTTAAACATTTTTTTCATATGCCTCTTGGCTATTAGCATTTCCTCATTGAAGAAATGTCCTTTTAGCTCTTCTGCCCATTTTTTGAGTGGGTTGTTTACTTCATTTTTGTTCAATCCTGTGAGCGCTTTGTAGATCTTTGTGATGAGTCCCTTATCAGTTGTATGGTATGCATAGATTTTTTTTCTCCCAATCAGTAGGGTGTCTCTTTGTTTTCATTAATGTCACTTTTGCTGTACAGAAGCTTTTTAGTTTGATGTAACCTCAGCTGTTTTATCTTTCCCTTTACTACTTTGCTTTGGAGAAAAAGTCTTTAAAGATATACTGACATGTATGTCATGCTTTGCCTATATTTTCTTGTATTTTATGGTTTCATGTCCTCTGTCCATTTCTTTTATCCATTTTGAATTGGGTTTGTGCATGGTGTTAGGTGGTAGTTCAGTTTCATTCTTTTGCATGTGATGGTCCAGTTTTCCAGTGCCATTTATTGAGCAAACTGTCCATGTTCTGTTGCATATTCTTTGTTCCTTTATCAAAAGATTAGTTCTCCATATATATGTGGTTTTATTTGTTTTTTCTATTTGATTCCATTGGTCTGTGTGCCTGGTTTTGTTCCATACTGTTTTCATTATTATGCCTTTGTATTATAGTTGAATTTAGGAGTCTGATACTGCTGTTTTTCTGTTTTGTTAGAAGAGCTTGGCTTTTTAAGGTTTTTTTTTGTGGCTCCATATGAATTTTATAAATATTTGCTCTGTTTCTTTAAAGAAAATCATTGAGAATTTTATTGGGATTGCATTGAATCTATACATTGTTTTTGGTTGGATGGCCATTTTAATAATGTTAATTCTTCCAGTCCATGAACAGGAGATGTCTTTCCATTTCTTTGTGTCATCTTTTCTTTCTTCTAAAAATGTTTCATAATTTTCTTTATATCACCTCCTTTTTTATGTTTATTGCCAAGTATTTTATTTTAATTGTAATGATAGTTTTCTTAATTTCTCCTTCACATTGATTCTTTGCTTATAGGAAGGCTACTGATTTTTTTGTGTTGATTTTGTATCCTGCTACATTACTAAATTGGTTTATTATTTTAATTAGTTTTTCTTTGGAGTTTTTAAGGTTTTCTATGTATATTATCATATCAACTACAGATAGAGATAGTTTTACTTCTTCTTTTTTCATTTAGATTCCTTGTATGTCTTTCTTTTATCTTGTTCCTTGGCTAGCAGTAGTGAGAGTGGACATCTGTTTCTTGTTCCTGATCTTAATGGGAAGGCTTTCAGCTTTTCACCAAGAATAATACTGGCTATGGGTTTGTGAGAGATAGCTTTTATTATGTTAAGGCATGTTCTTCCACTCTGAGAATTTTGAGGACCTTCATCATAAATGGATGGATGCTGAACTTTGTCAAATGCTTTCTCAACATCTATTGATATGTTCATATGGTTTTTACCTTTCTTTTTGTTGATATGTTATATTATATTCATTGATTTTCAAGTATCAAACCATTCTTGTGCCACAGGAATAAATCCCACTTGGTCATGGTGTATTATCCTTTTGTGGCATTGTTGGATTCTGTTGGTTAGGATTTTCTGGAGAATTTTTACATCAGTGTTCACTAGAGATTGGTCTGTAGTTTTCTTTTTCTGTGTTGTCTTTGTTGGTTTTTGGTATTAGTGTAATGTTGGCTTCATAAAACATACTTGATAGTATTCCTTCTTTCTCAATTTTTTAAAAGAATTTGTGCAAGATAGGCACTAGTTCATTTCTGTACATTTGGTAGAATTCATTTGTGAAGCTCTCTTGCTTTTGTTTTGGGGCAGTGTTTTGATTTCTGTTTCACTTCCACTGCTTGTAACTGAACTGTTTCAGTGTTAAATTTCCTCTTTATCTAGCCTAGCTTTGGATGATAGTATAGTTCTAGGAATCAGTCATCTCTTCTAGATTGTTGAACTTGTTTGCAAATAAGTGTTAAAAGTAATCTCTGATTATTTTTTGATTTCTACTGAGTCTGTTGTAATTTTTTCACTTTTATTTATGATCCTTATTTGTGTGTTGTTTTTTTTTTCTTTGTGTGCCAGGCTAGAGGTTTGTCTATTTTATTTTTTTGTTTTTTTAATTTCTATTTCATTTATTTCTGCTTTGATTTTTTGTTACTTCCTTTCTTACATTGACTTTTGGGGATTTTCTTTTGTTGTTTATTCCCTTTCTAGTTCTCGAGTTGGGAGACTTAAGTTTTTCTTTGATTTCTTTCTTATTTCTTGATGTGAGCTTGTATTGCTATATACTTTCCTCTTAGTGTTGCTTTTGTTGTGTTCCATACAGTCTGGAAAGTTGTGTCCTTATTGTCATTTGTCTCAAAGTATTTTTTAAATTTCTTCTTTGATCTCCTCATCAATCCAATGGTCTTTTAGTAGTGTGGATTTCAGCCTCCATGATATGGGTGGGTTCCTTGCTTTCTTTTCATGATTTATGTCTAGTTTGATGCCTTTATGATCAAAGAAGATAGTTGGTATGATTTTGATTTTAAACTATCAGTCGATGTTTTTCTTGTGACCCAATATATGATCAATCTTGGATAATGATCTGTGTGCACTAGAAAAAATACATACTCAGATTTTCTGGGATGCAATGTCCTATAGATATCTATTAAGCTTATAAGGTCTAGGTCCTTACCTAAAGCTCTAGTGTGCTTGTTTTATGTTTTCGTCCTGTTGATCAATCCATGGTGAGAGTGGGATGTTGAAGTCTCCTACTGTATGTATATATTTTCTATAATGTCTGTTTTCAGAGATGATAATAATTGCCTGATATATTTTGGTGCTCCTTCATTTCATGAGTATATGTTGGTGAGGGTCATAGTTTCCTGATAATTGTCTCCTTAGTCATAATGTCATGACTAAGTCTCTTCACCTTTTTTAATTTGAAGTATGTTGTAATTGATGGAACTACAACTACTGTTCCTGCCTTCTTTTTTGGTCCATCAAATTGTTACACATTTTAAACTTAAGTATTTTACTAAAATATAGCACATTTTATTCTGCAGATACTCAGGTAGCTGTGAGATTATAAATAGTACTTCCTAGGCATACTGACTGGAAAATATATCAGAAGCTAAAACCTTAAACTAAATTCTGTATAAATTGAGTCAGTCTTCCTTAAGATATTTCTTCATAAAACCTTATATTTCTTTTTTATTGCCTATTAGATGGATGATGGGAAAAGCATACGTTATAAAGACCTCTATGCATTATTTGAGCAGATTCTTGAAAAAACCATGAGGCTAGAGCAGCGTGATTGGAGCGAATCTCCAGTCAGAGTTTGGGTCAATACTTTCAAAGTGTTTTTGGATGAATATATGAATGAATTCAAGCCTTCAGACTACATAACCACAAAGGTAAATATAGTATATTTATACTTCTAAAAGGATTCAATTATGAATATTTGCAGAGTCTGTTTGGGACAACTGATATGTGAAAAGCATTATAGTAAGCATGTCAGTTTAGCATGACTGTAGATCTTCCAAACTCCATTCTTTCTTACAAACTATGAGACCATATTATCTGAACCTTTTGCAATTAATACTTTTTTGCTGAGTTAAAATATAATGTGTCATCAACATTATATCCTCAGTTTTTATAGAGGCCAGTATGTGAATTTCTTTTTTGAAAAACAATGGTTAAAGATGTGATTCTTTGTATCATCTTTACCTTTAGGTAAGGATCCACAAATTATATTTCTCCTAAATTAGATTTGAGGAAATGTGTGTTTCCAAAAATCTATATAAAGTAATAGTAATCACATTAAGTGGTAGGTATTTGATATTTTATTTATTTGTTTTCAAACAATCAGATTGTTAAACACTAGCAGCAAAAGCTGGAAAGAGTGCTAATAGAGTTGTTTTGTTTTGTTTTTCATAGCTCTTTGTATTTCAGACTTTACCACACTTTAGTATACCATAAAGTTAATATTATTACTTTAAGGACAGAGAAAGTGGAATTCAAATAATTTAATTAAATTCTTCATCACTGATATTTTATTCAATTCTTGTTTTAGTGCTAATAAATTTTATGAAATCCATATTACACAAAATTATTAATGTATTTCCTTTCAGCACCCCATGTAAAAAATTAGGTATTTAATTATTACTAAGTATCAGATATATACTTTTTATTGATTATTTTTCACGTACTGATCAAGTAGATTTGTTTAAATTTACTGTCAGTGTGAACTCATTTTGAAGATGTAAATAAATCGTTGGAAGTTCTTCTGTTCTAGAACTAGATTAAGTTCTTTATGTTTTACAATGAAGGTTCTTACTAGGCTTTATTACCTTTTTTAAAAATTTTAAGTTAGCTTTGGATTTTTCTATATTATGGTTATTTGGAAATGTCATATGTAAAAGACCTTTTCATGTCCCAAATAATAACATTTTATATTTAACTCTGGCATTAAGAGTTTTCTATAACCAAAATGTAAATTGTGATCTTTAAAATTAATAACAACTAGTAAAATAAAACAATAACTTAATATGGCATGACTTCTGGACAGGACTGAGATTTTAAAAAAACTATCTGTTTTATGATCTCTGTGTTTTTACCAAACATAAAAAAAATTCATATTATTTTACTAGCACTGCATATTTACTCTTTTGGAATAAAAGAAAGCTGCTTACTTCTCTATTGAGAAAAATGTAGTATTTGCAAAGAAATAAGAAAGTAAATTAATCTTTGTTATATCACAGTTTCTGTATTTCTCTCCCATCAGGTAGCAAAAACAGAAAGAAAGAAAAGAAGGAAAAAAGAAATGGATTTAGTAAGTTATAATCTGTTGGGTTTTTTGTTTGTTATAAAAATCTAACTTTCAAACCAGCAGTATGAAATACATCACACAATAGTTTTTGTGGAGATAGTTAAGTAATAGGTTTGTCAAGTACCTGAGAGTAATCATTTATGCCTTTACAAAAACTTATGATGAGAAATATTTCTTGAATTCTGTGACTCGTTATCAATAGTAGATTCCTAAAATGCCAAAAAACTGCAAGTTTTTATTAATAAAGGGTAAAAATTTGATCCCTGTTAAGAATCAGCTATGATGGTATTGCTTTTTATTAATTTTCTTCTCTCCCTTATAAAGAAAGTTAAACTATTTAGGGTTTTGCAATTAAAATTACTTAAGTGGAAAATCATTTCCAAAGGTGTTTGAGCTTATCTTATTATTTATAATAAGATTGTATTACATCCCTCTGTTTTTATGAGGATGAGTTAACTGTAGAAAAGTTTACAGCCTATTAAGGAGGACAGTTATTTAAATATTATTACTGTAGATGTGATAAATATTATAGTAGAAATGGTGCAAAGTATTTTTTAAGCATAGAAAGGGAAAATGAAGGAATATTTTACAGAAGACTTCTTGACACATCAGTAGTAGTTTAGACAGGGAAAGTATCTGGCCAGGGAGAAAAAAACCTATCCAGATGAACATTAAATGAAAAGCCTGGCATACTGATCAAGTAGATATGATTGGCTCAGGTATTGGCTGTTGATAGTGGGAGAAAGAGTATGGTGCTGGAAAATTTGATACAAGCCTGGACTCTCTACTTTGAATTTTATCTAATACCTGACTGTTTAATACAGTAGTGCAATATAATGCATAGTTTCACAATTGGTCTGCCTTCTTAGACTCTTTTTCCCTTCATAATTCTCTACTTAGTAGCCACAATATCTATTTAAAAATTAAAGTTAGGTCAGGTTCCTACTTTACTTAGAACTCTTATGAATTCGGTGTTGTTAAACTAGAGTATGGAGTTCTTTACATGTCTACAAGATTTAACATGCTCTTGGGCTGATTATCTCTCTAAGCTACATTTCTCCTCTTTACCCCTGTTCTCTCTGCCTCAGCTCAATTTACTGCCTATATTCCTGTTTCTTCTCCCATACTCATTTTCCCTTTCTAACTTTCCCAGAAAATGTTAAGTTTTAGGGCCTGTAGAACCTGGATTCACAACCCTGTCAAATTCTAACTTTAGAATGTTTATTATTTGACCTTAGTAATAAATAAGAATTACAAGTCCATATCCCTGTCAGTTGTAAGCCAATTTATGAATTCTTTTAGATCATTGCTTATAGCTTTCCCATGATCTGTTTTATAGCTATTTGCCTGTTGAAAGTCTCTTCCTTTACATAGGTACAAAATTGTAAAAGTAGTATTGTATATCTAAGTCCTTGGCTGAGCTTACATGTGTTCTCCAAAGGAGGATTTTGAATTGAGAAAGCTTAGATAACACTAAGTCTCAATGTCCATAACTTCATAACTGCAGGTTTTGTGAAGACTAAATAAGATTGTATACAAAGGAAAGGGTAGAAAGGCTTCTTACTAACAGGTACTGTTTAGACATTCTATGCATTCTAAGTCTTTGTTATTGTATTTCATTCTGTACATTTGATTCACTCAAAATAAAGGAAGTTTCATTTATTTGTACTTCTTAAAAATTAAGGCAGTATAGGGTTCTTCCTGGTGGTGCAGTGGGTCAAAGTGCAGCAGTAAGAAGCTAAAGCCACTTCAGCATGCATTCGCTCACCACCCCAGAGGTGACCCACATGATGTGGCAGACCGCTCCTGACCCACCCGCTGCTCTCCTCAGCAGTGTACTTCGTCAGTCTGCCTGTTCTGCTCCCCACTCTGTCTCTGGTGAATCCTCTCAACTACCCCTGCACCTCTGGCCTATACCCTAGTTCTGTATGCATAAATAAATAAATCTTTTTTAAAAATTAAGGCAGTATAGGCCCTCCCTGGTGGCGCAGCGGGTTAAAGCACAG
>NW_004567124.1:1700061-1701409 GCF_000260355.1 Condylura cristata
GCCATGTGGGTCACCTCCGGGGCAGGGATTGAACTCATGCTGAAGTGGCTTTAGCCTCTGAGTGCTGTGCTTTAACCTGCTGCGCCACCAGGGAGGGCCCAGAATAATTTACTTTTTAATGATAACTTTAATGTTAGATTTCTATAGAAGAAAATAATGTGTATATATACAATCACAATTTCACTGAATAGAATTATGTTTGTGAGATAAAATCAATATCTGGGAATATTTGAGACATGATAGAGCAAAGCCATATTATAAAACTGGGATCGATGAACCATAAGTTGATTTTTTAAATTTAGTTGCTTATTAAAATTAAGGAAAAAATGACATTCCCCTACCATTTTTTTTTTGATGCACAAATTGTTACCTCAGAACTAATTATTCTATAATTGTACAGTTCATTCATTTTTAGTATACTTACATAGTTGCAAACATCACAGTAGTCAGAGTTTAGAACATTTGTATCACCCCAAAAGAATATTTTATGCCAGGTTGCAGTAATTTCCTTTTACCACCCCCACCCCCAACAAGTACTAACCCCAAAAGAATATTTTATGCCAGGTTTCAGTAATTGCCTTTTACCATCCCCACCCTCAACAAGTACTAATATACTTTCTGATTCTGTGGTTTTACATTTTGGAGATATTTTATATAAATAGAAGTATACAAGTGTTCAGCATATGATGTCTTAATACAGTGTTTTGAAGTTTATTGGTAGGTTGGTCTTTTCAGTGCTGAAATACCATTCTCTGTTATGGGTGTAGTACATTCTATTCATCCTTTAATAGATATTTGTGTTGTGTTGTTTCCACATTTGACTTTTATGAATGGTGTTGCTGTGATACTTTGTATACAAGTCTTTGTATGGACATGTTTTAAATTCTCAGGAATAAACTTAAAGTGGAATTTCTGTCTTACATAAACTCTGTTTAACATTTTGAGAAATTGCCAACCTTTTTTTCAGGTGATTTATCGTTTATAATTCTGCTTGCAATGTAAGGGGTCTAGTCTTTCCACATTCTCACCAACAGTTGTTATATCTGTGATAGCCAGCCATTTTAGTGGGTATGAGGTGACATCTCATCATATTTTTAACTTGTCTTTTCTTGATGATAAAGGATTTTGAACTTATTTTCATCTGTCTGTTAGCTTTTTATACTTTTATGAATTGCCCTGTTCAACATTTTACCATTTTTAACTCATGCTATTTTCTTATGAGTTGTTACAATTCTCATGTTTTCTGGTTAGAAATCCTTTATGCAGTTACATGATTTGCAAATATTTTCTTTTCTTTTTTTTAAAGATTTATTTATTCATACAGAACTGGGGTACAGGCCAGAGATGC
>NW_004567124.1:1701994-1713342 GCF_000260355.1 Condylura cristata
TAATCCCCGCGGGTTTCCCATCACCAAGTCACCTGTGTGCCATCACCATAACCTCGTGCACTTCTTTCCCCATCCCCCCGTTTTTGATCCCATTCCCCACTCCACCCCCACAAAATGTCTCTGGTATATGGCTGTTCATTATTCTTGTTATTTTCTCACCTGGTCCATTATACTTCTGCTATGAGTGAAACCATCTGCATACCGTTACTCTTTAGCCCAGTCTCACTATACTGTCATTTATGCCCTGTAGCCAAATAAGACATTTTGGTAGATTTCAGTCAGTATATTTGTAACTCTATCTTAAATGCTCTTCTCCTAGATATTGCTATGCTTACTGTTTCAGTTAATTCATGTGTCCACTTCTTAGAGAGCTCTCCTTACTTTCTTATCTAAAATGCTACCCTATACCCCAATTCTCTCTCCCTTTAGTCAAATTTAATAGTTTTTATGGCTGTTATCAGCATCCCAGATTATATTGTTTTCATTTCACTGCTTATTTGTCTGTCTGTCCCTCTTGAATGTATGTTCTTTAAGGTTAAAAAAAATTACATCTCTTCAGGATCAATGCCTAGAACGTTTCTATATATTTTAAGTTTCAGTAAATATTGTTAGCTAGATGGATGAATGAATTTAAGAATAGATCCTTAACCAAAAAAGTCCTTTTTTCTATTGTGAATCCAAGAATGTGAGTAGAGATTTTGTTGTAAGTGAACTTGGTTCTGGTTTACAGAAGACCTTTAGTTTCCACTCCCTTCATTCCAACATCAATTCTGGTACATTCAGTAATTCAGTAATTGCTTATTGGTGTGCCAGAATTGAATGGAAAGGCTTGATGTTCAGTATAATAGCAAAGGTAAAAGTCTCTTTAACTATAATGAAGTTATCACCATTGCTGGGTATTTTCACAGCTCAGCAAAGGCTTTCCTTGTTTATTATTAGTAGTCCAAAAAGTTATAGTCAAAGTGAAAATAAGAAGTACATTAATATGTTTAATGTTAGTCTGATTCCTCTAAGTTTTGGAATTGTTCCTTCTGTAAGTTGAAACTGGAAGTATGACAAGTCAGCTTTTTTATGACTTGAATGTCTTTGGTTTCATTTCCTAAGAGAATTAGGTAACTTTCTTTGTGATCTTACCAGTACAATGATAAGACTTCTCTTACTTGATCTTAACCTCAAGAACCCAAATTCTACTTTAAAAAGTTAAGGATACTTGGGTGCTGGTGTGCAGGAGCCAGAGCTGTTAGCTCTGAGAACACAGGCAAGTATGTTCTCAGATCCTCTCAGTGTGCCTCTTACTAGCTACCAGCTGCTTAGCCACCTGTTATTTTCTTGCTCCGGGAAGATATTTCTGCTCTGAACTTTTTTTGTATATCACTTCTACAATTGATATTCTTTATGTCCTGGTTGCTCAGAACTCTATTATAGACCCTCTAATATTATAAATAAGTCATTTCATGTATCTTTAATGTGCTACCCAGTTTATTTTTATTTCAGCAAATTTATTAGCAGTAAAACCTTCCTTGTACACTGGGATAGCAATAGGTACTTCTGGTGTTTTAGCAAATTATAGAACAGATGTATTAAGGGAACATGAATATTAATTTGTGTGTCAAACTACAAAGATAGATATTCTCCTTAAATATGGCAGGGGCAGGAGAAGGGATGGGAAGTCTAGAAAGAATAAAATTATTTTCATAAATAGTGGTTATCGACGAAGTACACTGCTGAGGGGAGCAGCGGGCTGGTCAGGAGAGGTCTGCCACGCCATGTGGTCACCTCTGGGGCAGGCGGGAATCAAACTCATGCGGAAGTGGCTTTAGCTTCTCAGTGCAGTGCTTTAAACCGCTGCGCCACCAGGAAGGGCCAAAAGTTGTAAATTTTAATGAAGCTCAGGACAATGGATTTTAATGTCTTAGAGAATGAAGAGTTCATTGGTATAGTTTTAGATTTTATATTTCAGTTAACCCTTTATCAGTTGTAGAGTTTTCGATGTATTATTATCTGAAAGAATAAATTATTCTTCCATTTCCTAGTTCCACATCTGTATAAAGCTGGATTATTTTATATGTCAAACTCAGCTGCTTACTGTCAGCAGGTTGAATGCAAAGGTAGATAGAAGAATCCAACTGTCTTTTATTGAGCCAAACATTAGAGAGATTTATAAAAATGTAAATCAGTAGTCTTTATCTCATTACTTTTTTTTTTAAAGAAACAGTTGTTTTTCCTAAAAATGTTACTCATTTAACATGTAGTATGCTTAATGTTAATTTTAAGGGAATATAACAGATATTTACATTTTTCATTATTAATTTCTAATGTTGTAAATATCAATAGCTTTAACTCAAACAGGAGTTATTTAAGGTCATCAGTTTTCAAAAATAAAAGGTTCTTGAAGTTAAAATTAAAAATTGAGGAACATCTACTTTTAATTTAACATGCTAATTCAGAGTCACATAAGACATTGCTTATAGATCTACTGTATTGTTTTCTGATTTTCGTATAAATTAGTCTGTACTAGACTTAGTTTTTGAAAACAGAAGTCATATATTTTTGTTTTATTTCCCAGATGGTCAAAACTCTGTATAAGTACCCAGTGAAGACTTACCAAGATTTAAAGGATTTCCCATTGAATAAATGTGTTAGGGCAGTGTTTACAGTGTTGGCTTTAATATAAATAGCTTTATTTTTTCGTTCAGGTGGAAGAACACAATGGTCACATTTTTAAAGCTACCCAGTATAGCATCCCTACATACTGTGAGTACTGTTCTTCTTTGATATGGATAATGGACCGAGCCTCAGTTTGTAAATGTAAGTGTGACCAATTAACCAGTTGAAATTTCTGTTTTTATGTTTCTTATATATTTTTTAACATAAAGGAGTAATTCATACCGTTTCTCTTTTTTTTTTGGCTTTGTTTGATTTTTTCTTGCCCCCCTTCCGCTTCAACACGGTTGTGTTTTTTTTATTTTTTTGAAATTTTTTTTATTTTATAACAATTTATTTTTACATCATTTTGTACATTTTTTTTTCCATCTCAATTGTAATCCCCGCGGGTTTCCCATCACCAAGTCACCTGTGTGCCATCACCATAACCTCGTGCACTTCTTTCCCCATCCCCCCGTTTTTGATCCCATTCCCCACTCCACCCCCACAAAATGTCTCTGGTATATGGCTGTTCATTATTCTTGTTATTTTCTCACCTGGTCCATTATACTTCTGCTATGAGTGAAACCATCTGCATACCGTTACTCTTTAGCCCAGTCTCACTATACTGTCATTTATGCCCTGTAGCCAAATAAGACATTTTGGTAGATTTCAGTCAGTATATTTGTAACTCTATCTTAAATGCTCTTCTCCTAGATATTGCTATGCTTACTGTTTCAGTTAATTCATGTGTCCACTTCTTAGAGAGCTCTCCTTACTTTCTTATCTAAAATGCTACCCTATACCCCAATTCTCTCTCCCTTTAGTCAAATTTAATAGTTTTTATGGCTGTTATCAGCATCCCAGATTATATTGTTTTCATTTCACTGCTTATTTGTCTGTCTGTCCCTCTTGAATGTATGTTCTTTAAGGTTAAAAAAATTACATCTCTTCAGGATCAATGCCTAGAACGTTTCTATATATTTTAAGTTTCAGTAAATATTGTTAGCTAGATGGATGAATGAATTTAAGAATAGATCCTTAACCAAAAAAGTCCTTTTTTCTATTGTGAATCCAAGAATGTGAGTAGAGATTTTGTTGTAAGTGAACTTGGTTCTGGTTTACAGAAGACCTTTAGTTTCCACTCCCTTCATTCCAACATCAATTCTGGTACATTCAGTAATTCAGTAATTGCTTATTGGTGTGCCAGAATTGAATGGAAAGGCTTGATGTTCAGTATAATAGCAAAGGTAAAAGTCTCTTTAACTATAATGAAGTTATCACCATTGCTGGGTATTTTCACAGCTCAGCAAAGGCTTTCCTTGTTTATTATTAGTAGTCCAAAAAGTTATAGTCAAAGTGAAAATAAGAAGTACATTAATATGTTTAATGTTAGTCTGATTCCTCTAAGTTTTGGAATTGTTCCTTCTGTAAGTTGAAACTGGAAGTATGACAAGTCAGCTTTTTTATGACTTGAATGTCTTTGGTTTCATTTCCTAAGAGAATTAGGTAACTTTCTTTGTGATCTTACCAGTACAATGATAAGACTTCTCTTACTTGATCTTAACCTCAAGAACCCAAATTCTACTTTAAAAAGTTAAGGATACTTGGGTGCTGGTGTGCAGGAGCCAGAGCTGTTAGCTCTGAGAACACAGGCAAGTATGTTCTCAGATCCTCTCAGTGTGCCTCTTACTAGCTACCAGCTGCTTAGCCACCTGTTATTTTCTTGCTCCGGGAAGATATTTCTGCTCTGAACTTTTTTTGTATATCACTTCTACAATTGATATTCTTTATGTCCTGGTTGCTCAGAACTCTATTATAGACCCTCTAATATTATAAATAAGTCATTTCATGTATCTTTAATGTGCTACCCAGTTTATTTTTATTTCAGCAAATTTATTAGCAGTAAAACCTTCCTTGTACACTGGGATAGCAATAGGTACTTCTGGTGTTTTAGCAAATTATAGAACAGATGTATTAAGGGAACATGAATATTAATTTGTGTGTCAAACTACAAAGATAGATATTCTCCTTAAATATGGCAGGGGCAGGAGAAGGGATGGGAAGTCTAGAAAGAATAAAATTATTTTCATAAATAGTGGTTAGAAATTTTAGGCATGTTTTCAACTTATTTGTCCAAATAGAATGTATTTTTTGTTACTTTTTTATTCTAATGCCATATAAAGTGTGTGTGTTTGTGCATTGTAACAGTCTGATTTAAAGAAATATGTGTCTAGAATACAGCTATAAATTTGTTAATTGATATGCAGACTTCTAAAAATACTGCATTCTTAATCTGTTTTTCAGTATGCAAGTATGCTTGCCATAAGAAGTGCTGTCTAAAAACCACAGCCAAATGCTCTAAAAAGGTAAGAACTTGACCTCTATGAATAATAAATCACAAATCTGTTAGTATTTTGTGCCTCAAAAAGAATCAAATCTCTTGATGGATTAGTGCAGTGGTTTTGAAACTTTTTGACCACAAATCACAGTAATAAATACATTTTATTTTATGATATACACACAGAGGGATAAGTATATTTAAATGATAGGATTTTACTGGGTAACTATATTTACCTTTTCTTCATGGGAGCTACTAAACCTTGGTGATTTTATCACAAAAATATTTACGGAACACTGTGCTTTTAAAGTTCATATGTCTTCAAGCACTTATAAGTCTTCCTAAGAACTGTCTTGAAGGTGGTAAAGTATAATTAAAGATTATATTTATTTGACTAGCAAAATTTATCCCCATGTTGAAATGTTTACACATTTCTATTTGGATAGTAGATATTAAACGTGAATGGTACCTTGCCACTCAAAGAGGAAACCATTTTTGAAAGATTTCAAACTTTCATTGATATATAATCACATTTTTTTTTTTTTACTTCTTAGTCACATATTGACAATTGTAACAATTCTTTACAAATCTGTGCTATAACATATGTGTGTGTATTGTTTACAGCCTCTTCATAGAGTTTGCATCTATTTCAAATCATGGTAAAATTTACAAAGAGAAATTTAATTAGGGACTTAAAATACAATGAAGATGATGAAACACTTGCTTCCACCTAAATGGAGTGGCTTGTGGCAAACTGATACTCCTGCTGAGAACAACTGAAAAAAAAGTTTGTTACCAAACATCAAAGAACTGCTGGGCAAATTATACCTTAGGAGACCTATATTCTACAGTGAACACAACTGTAGCTTTGTACAGATTAGTGAGATAGTTTTTCTCCTACTAAGAATTTGTCAATTCTTGTAGGGCAAGAAGTCAGACTTCTAGCCAAGGGGCATATTTAAGAGTGTAAGAGCCAGGGAAATTTTTATTTGATAGAACTCTTAAGATACAAAAAGTTGAGTTTGGAGTTCCCGGAACTTGAGCACCTAAGGCATTTTCTGAATTCTTGTACTGGAGTTCCCGGAACTTGAGCACCTAAGGCATTTTCTGAATTCTTGTACAGAACTAAGCAGAAAAGTAGAATTAGAATTTTTGTAGTCTCACAGTGCTAATGAGAGAAAAATTGAAATCTTACGGTCCAGTTTTGGTGAGGGAACCTGGTCAGTATCCTGTCCTCTTAAGGAAAGAGGGTGAACCATTGGTAATTTCACTCGGAAACCATATATTGTACAAAAATGAAGAATAATATAATGAATATATTAACAAAATAAATAAAAATTCAATGTTTAGTTTAAAAAAAAAAAACACTGCAAACTTCGAGGCAGCCATTGATTGGATTAAGTTGATCTATTTCTCATTTTAGCTACCTACAAGGACAAAGGATGAGCCTTCTCAAAAAAAGAGAGATGACAATGTTCAGAGCCTTTGTAAATTTTTCGTATGTAATATGAATATAAGAAATGACACTAAGAGAAAATCAAATAAGCATTATCATCATTATCATCATATCAGTATCATATGATCCAGTTACTGATTTACCACACATGCTTTAAAATTTTTTAATTTATATGTTCAAATAACAGACTTTTATCAGAAAACTGACATATATTTTAAAATATCAGTGAGAAGTCTAAAAATTAATAATACAATTGAAACAACAAACTCAAAAGATGGAGTTAGCAGCATTATTGGCCATAAGAGAAGATTGATGTACTGAAAGACAGGCGACTCAAAATATCAGAGCATGGAATAAAAAAAATGGGACAATATGAATGAATAAAATATAATGCATCATAGAAAGGATCTAGAAGAGTAAAAAATTCATAAATTACTGACAGAGTGTAAGTTGGTCTAACTATTCTTATAGTATTTGGCAATATTTATCAAACCTAAACATAAGCATTTCTCATGACTCAGCACTACTACTCCAAAATACATCTACAACAAATATAAAAGAACATATTAGCACTATTTGAAATATCCCCACAGTAAAAATGCCAAAATGTATATTAGTAATCAGAGTTAACATAAAAATATTTGTATAATGGAATATTATATAGTAGTAAAATCAGACCCTTTGAACTCACAAGCATAAGTTTGAACAAAAGTAGCCAGAAACAATAGTACATACTACATTGCTCATTTAATAAATTTTTTAAATAAATGAAGATAACTCATTGTATACATAATATAATATTCAAAGGCATGTAAAATTAATGTATAGTATTAGAAATACAGATACTAATTTATGAAATCATTCAGTATCAGTTTGTGAAAAGTATAGTACCTGAGAAGATCTTGAGGGAAAGTTTAGACTCCTGGTTATATTTTATTTCTTGATTTGGGACCTGGTGACAAGAGTATGTATGCATTAATAAAAGTATCATGAAAAATAAACAAGAGAGTTAATTTGGAGGGAAAATGACTATGAAACATTTTTATAATAAAATTTTCCATTTGTAAGTAATAAAATTAATTTTTAAAATTCTAACAACAGGATTTTAGCATGGTTGCTTTAGGTTGGTTTGTTTCAAGCCAAATTATTTTAAAGTTTTTAATGTTCTCAAATATGTGTCTGTTTCTTTTTCTCTATGTATGTCTTAACATTTTTAATGCTCTAGTTATAGCTATAACATTTAAGTAAATATATTATGTGTGCATGATATATATTATGAAATATATTATGTGTGTCAGTATCAATGAGAAGCTTAAAGCTTGATTAAAGTTTATTTTAGGGGCTCTCCCTGGTGGTGCAGTGGGTTAAAGCACCGCATTATGAAGCTCTCCTAAGCCACTGCAGCATGAGTTCGATCCCCTGCCAGGGAACTGAACTACGTGGTGTGGCAGACCTCTCCTGACCCACACGCTGCTCCCCTCAGCAGTGTACTTTGTTGATCTGCCTGTTCTGTTCCCCACTCTGTCTCTGGTGAATCCTCTCACCCACCACACCTCTGGCCTATACCCCAGTTCTGTAAGCATAAATAAATAAATCTTAAAAAAAAAAAAGTTTATTTTAATCATTGCCGTGAACATTATTTCATTTTCTTAATAATTTATAGAGCATTTACCATATATGAAATACTCTACCGTATATGTTCATCTATAACTCCATCTATAATAATAATCCTCTGGGATAGGAAAAGCATCCTTTTGTTGCAAATATCAAATAACCTAACTTCATTCTAGTGGAAATTTAAAATAACCTAAACAACCTAGCTTCATATAACTAATGATGCAAGATTTTAGAATGTACCCTCTGAAGAGTCTAAGAACTATCTTGGACTTAAAAAGAAGTACTTTTCAGAGATATTGCCTTATGTTAGTTAAAGATCAATTTGCTGCAAAATGACTTGCAATTCTTTTAAGAAATCCAGTGTTGGAGTGCAGCATATATGTAGGTGAATGGTGCATAATAAGTAAAACTTGCATCTTCCTCTACTTAAAATTCTCTACATAAAATTCTCTGGCATCTCTTACCTTTCAGGACAAGACCTAGATTCTATAACTTCTTACCCAAAGCCCCTTTATAATCTTTCTCTAGCTTGTTTTTGTTTTCTTTAGGTGTATCAGATTATTTTTCATTTGTTTTGCCCAACTTTGTAGTTTATAGTTCTTTGTTTCCTGTGTCTTTTCTTGCCTTCTTTATTTTATATACTATTTGCTTTCCAACTCTTAGGTTAAGCAACAGGTTTTTTCAAGTTTGTTTTAATCATTTCAGCAAATGAGTTACCCAAACCAGTCCTTTCTGCTTCAGCTATTTCACCTCTGTGGTTTCCTAACACTTAATATACTTGTTACTGTTTTACTTACCTCCACATACTAGCACTAGTAGTTTATCATTAATTTTAGGATAAATGTTATTTTTTATTTTCCTCTTACCTATGACATAAATGACATGTTTAGAATAAAACTGGGAAGAAAAATTACTTACAGTCAATTCAGGTAATATCTTGAATTTTAGACGCAGGAATGTTTGTATCCTGTTTTAATATATAGTAATTAGACATTGATAGTTTTTGAGAATAATAAATGGATTTTATAGACAATAGACTATATTAAAAGTAGTTAAAGTAGATATGGGAAATTTGTCAAGAAATTGATGGAATTATCTAAGTGGGCAGTGATAAGGGTTTGAACTAGTTTGAGAACAAAAAAGAAAAAATGGGGTATACTAATTGACTCAGATCTTGGGACTGGATACAAGTTGAAGGAGAAAGTGAGTGTGTAGTGTTGGATTAAGGAAGAAGAATTATATAAGGGAAGGAAAGTACAAGAAAGATTTGTAAAAAAGGTTACAGTTTTCAGAGCTAATACCTGGGATTTTCCCCTTTGAATTATTTTAAATAATCTTAAGGTTAAGCACATCTGTTTAGCCACATAACTTCTATATATTTAGTAAGCTGTGATATCAGATCCACTCCTGAAACCAATAAAAATAGAACTTAGATCACTAATCATGGATCAGTCTGCCTTTAACTGTTGCCATCAATGTCCAGTTAAACTTCCCTGATGTTTACATAAACATCAAAGCATTCTTATGTTTTAGAAATTTTTGACAGTCTAATTCATAATCAAATAATAGATTTACTAAATATAATTGGTAGGTAAATGTTCAGCATACAAAGTCTACACCCTCCTTGTCCCTTGCCCAAATGACACCTTTACATTGAGAGATTTTTTAATAAGGGAAATAGTACTGTTGCCACAAAACAGTACTGTTGCCACGAAACGTTAGTTTAAAATACTATACTTCATTAAGGAGTATATTTTTACACTTACTTAGGTGTATATTACCACCCCATACTCACCACCAAAGCACCATAATCCTCTTGTTATAGTCCACTGGCACCCCTCCTTTCTTTATTCCCCATCACTGTTGTTTGCCTCTGATAGCCTCAATTCTACAGTCAGATTTCTAGGGTTTGTTTTGTTTTAGTTTTGTCTTGTTTCTTTATTTTCTATAAATAAGCAAAATAATGGAATATTTTTTAAGCGAGTCAGTGTTGCTTTTACAACATTGTATTTGGGGAGTGTGATTTCCTTCTTCCCTCCCTCTCAGGTATGATTTGCCTTTTCCTTTCTGATATACTTTGTTTGCAAAACCCCCTCTGGTGACATCCATGTTGGCTCAGATGACAAGATTTCATATATATTTTTTTTTTTTGAATAGCTGAGTATTACTCAGGCTTATGCATATAAGAACTAGGGTACAGGCCAGAAGTACAGAGTGAGGGGGGTGTGCTATGAGAGAATTCACCACAGAGTGGGGAGCAGAACAGCTAATTGACTGAAATACACTGCTGAGGGGTACAGCAGGCAAGGCAGGAGAGGTCTGCCATGCCATGTGGGTCACCTTCCTGATGGGGATTTGAACTCATGTTTGCAGTAGCTTTGGATAGCTTCATAGTGCTGTACCACCAGGCAGGTCCAATATATCACATCATCTTAATCCACTTATCTGTCACTGGGAGCACAGCTTGTTTCTGTGACATGGTTATTGTATTGCGGCAGTTATAGGAATACTATATTTCTTCAAATTAGTGTTTGTGCATTTTTTTAGTAGTTACCTAGATTGGAATTGCTGGATCATAAGGCATATCTATTTTTAACATTTTGAAAGACCCATAGTGTTCTCCAGAGGAACTGGACCAATCTACATTCCTACCAACAGTGTATGAGGGTACCTTGTTCTCTACCTTTGCAATAAAACTAGCTGTTTCTGGTCTTTTTGATATGAGCCTTTCTCACAAGAGTGAGGGTGATACCTCATTTTGGGTTGTGACTTCATTTTCCCTGATAATGAGCATTTGTGTATGTGTGTGTGTGTGCACCTTTTAGTTATCCGTATGTCTTATTTGAAGAAGGGTTGTTTAGCTTTTCAACCCCATTTTTTGTTTGGGTTGGTTGTTTTCATTTTTTGAGTTGGGTAAGTTTGTATATCTTAGCTATCAGCCCTTTGTTAGATGTATTATGTGCAAACATTTTCTGCTATTTGGTAGGGTGTCTTTTCATTTAATGATACTTCCTTCACTGTGTAGAAGCTGTTAGTTAAATGTAGTCTCATTTGTTTACTTCTGCTTTTTTTAATCTTCTCATTAGAGTTGAGTCCCCAAAGACATCTCTGAGGCTAATGCTTCATGTTTTTTTTTTTGTTTTTTTTTTTTGGCCTGTTTACTTTTACGTATATTATGGTTTCAGGTCTTAGCTTCTTAAAAGTAGTTAAAGTAGATATGGGAAATTTGTCAAGAAATTGATGGAATTATCTAAGTGGGCAGTGATAAGGGTTTGAACTAGTTTGAGAACA
>NW_004567124.1:1713442-1741530 GCF_000260355.1 Condylura cristata
CAGGGAGGGCCTGGATGAATTTTTAAAAGTTTCTGAGATCTTTTATTAGAAATAAAACCTGCTGACATCTAACATTGTGCTGTTACATTGTATTCTGCTACTTCATGTTTTTTTTTTTTTTTTGGCCTGTTTACTTTTACGTATATTATGGTTTCAGGTCTTAGCTCCAAGTCTTAATCCACTTTTGAGTTAATTTTTGTGTATGGTATAAGACATTGCTCTAGTTTCACTCTTTTGCATGTGACTGTCCATGTTTCTCACCATTATTTGTTGAAGAGACTTTCTCAACTGTATACTCTTGGCTCCTTTGTCGTAAATTAACTGTTTATATATGTTTGAGTTTATTTCTCCCACCCTCAGCCTCCCACCCCCATTATTTTGGAGGGATATCTACCAGGGGGAATTGGGACTTATATGGGAATTAGGATTTATACTCTCACCATTATCCATTATTTCTTCTCACTCTGTCTTGCTTAAGTATGTGCATAAAACTTCAGAGAAGTAAAATGTAGTCCCTCTTGAAGAACTGGTTTAAAATATTTAAAGATATTTGAATACATTTGGTTAAAAAAAATTGTCTTCCATTTAGTATGATCCAGAGCTATCATCTCGACAGTTTGGAGTTGAACTGTCCCGTCTAACCAGTGAAGACAGAACTGTTCCTTTAGTAGTGGAAAAGCTCATAAACTACATTGAAATGCATGGGCTGTACACAGAAGGTATTTACCGAAAGTCTGGCTCAACTAATAAAATCAAGGAGCTTCGACAAGGTCTGGATACAGGTAAAATACTACCCTCAGATGAAGATGACGTATTTTTATTTAAATCATTCATTTCATGCTGTTAAAGTTTCACTGCATATTTATCCTTTTCTTGAAACCAGAAAAAAGCAGTCTTTTCTGGGTTTCTTGTTTTGTGACTTTCTAAAGAATCTTTGTTTTTATGTGGTTTGATTGATTGGTTTACTTGTGATTGGTTTACTTTACATTTGGTACTTCAGACAGATGTCATTTAATGTTTGTAATGATCTTGTAAGATAATGCTATCTGTAATTTACAAACAAGACTATTTGGATTCAGGGATAGTAAATTGTTGCTGATACATGGCATTGTGCTAATGTTTTATATTAATTTTCACGTCTATCTTATGAATTAGGAATTATTACCCCTGCTTATACATGAAGAAACTGAGGTCTACACAGGATTTGCGAAACAATAAATGAAAATGCTGAAATTTAACCCCAGATGTTCTGAATCTGTGATCTAAACTATTATCTTTTCTGTTATTCAGATTGTTATTTCTGTGCATCTGTTGCTATCCTATATTAATGACATAGTCATTTAAGCTGATAAATAGGTCAAATGTGTTTCTGTATAGAACTCTACCCTCAGTCTAGAAAGTATCTAGGGTATGTCTTTGATTTCATTTTCAGTGTCTACCCTTCACCATTGCTGGGGAGGAATAGATCTTTTTGAAACAAATGTAGACCCAGTATTTATCTTGCACACATGCTTTTTAATGAACAAATTAAGTATTTTAAGATGAACAAATCAATAGGGAAACAGTAAAATTTCCCATTAAACTCAAATAGGTTGTTCTGCATACAAGAAACTCAGTTTAGCCCAATTTAAATGTAATTGTTTAGTTGTTTCTTGTACCTGGTGTTAGGCACAAGTGAAAAATTACTCATCCTATATCTCATCTGTTTAGCCTTAAGAAGTTTCTAAGTGAAACAGTATAATGTATGTAATTTTTCTTTATATTTCACAAGTTCAGTTATTACTATCCTGTCATTTCTAAAAATGACTTCAAATCAGACTTACTGGCCCTTTTTTCCATTTGTCATTTATAAATACTATTCAAAGTGTAGTTCAGAAATAATTCTATAAGTGCAGAAATTGAGAGGAAGCATTTGGAAACAGAAGCTTAGCAGTGCTTTTACATGAAAATATGTAATCTTTTGTTTTACACATCTGTCAGTCCCCAACAGATTTGGAAAACAAACAAAAACTGTTCCTTTACCATAGTTCGAGTCATTGATTCCAAACCAAGGAATTGGATTTTAAGATGTGAGTCAGTTTAAGAATATGAAGGTTTCTTTTGGTGGTGGTAGTTTCTAAAGTAAGTTATTTGAATCCCTTTACATATTTTGAACTTGCTATCTAACTTTTGTCTCTAAATAGATGCTGAAAGTGTAAACCTCGATGACTATAACATACATGTTATTGCAAGTGTATTCAAACAATGGCTTCGTGATTTGCCCAATCCTCTCATGACCTTCGAGCTTTATGAGGAATTTCTTCGAGCTATGGGTAAGCCCACGCTTCCTGGGTTCAAGGGATATCCTGTACTTGGAAAAGGACTATCATATTCTTAATAATATTATTTAACAATCTTCTTGTATTTGGTCTATCTAGATCCAAAGATAAACTTTTGACAGTCATTTCAAAATTACCTTTGTATGCTCACCTAGTCAAATAGGTGTCCTAAATTATTACTATCCTAAAAACTTCTAAATAAGTTATTTAGTTGCTTTTCACAAAGAGATTGAAAGACTAGGATTATAGACAAAAGATTAAACAGGTTATTTAAAATGATTTATGTTCATTTACATTGCGAATGTCTTTTATGCCAGGCCTAACAGGAAGTTTAGTTTCCAACACCTCATAGTTTTTAGGCCTTAACACATACTCCTCAAATTTCTGTGAGACTGATTTGTAAATTCTAGCAGCTCCTCTAATAATGTTCTTTTGTTTAATGTTATATATATCATTATGTTGAAGACAAAACATGGACTCCTTTTCTAGTCCACTGTTCACATTTGGGATTCTCCAACTACTCTTGCTTCATCCCTCTTCCCAAGTATGTGCATTTAGGTTAATTTGTCTAAAGTTCCCAGCCTGAGTATTTGTGTTTAAGTACATCCTTTGATGGAAGTGTGACCAAGGTTGACTCTTGCCTGTACCCTGAGCTACCGGGATAACCTCTGGCCACTGTACCCTGTGCTAGAATAAGTAGTTTAGAAAATGAATGAGTACAAATTATTCCTTAATTTTAAATATTTTTTGGGTTTGTCAAAGTTTGGTGATGTTTATGTGACTAGAAATATCCTAGTAACTTAAGTTTTTGTTTACATTAATGAGCCTATATTAAAAATGGTTTCATTTTACATGATTTTACTTAAAGTTGTAGTTTCTGAGAAAGAACTATTGATGACATTAAATGAGGACTTACTGTAGATGTCAGATGGTTTTATAGGAAATCAATCTGTCAGAAGAAAACTAGGGATATTTTTGCTGTAGTCAAGTATTCCTGGAATGTAGACTGAAACTCCATAAACTGCTCAGTAAATATAGGACTCAAACAAAAGATTAGATTTTCTTTGCTATTTAAAACTAGAACATTTTTTTAAAAAAGATTTATTTATTTATGCTTACAGAACTGTAATTTGTTACTGTTACTGTTTTCAGGCCTTCAGGAGAGGAAGGAAACTATACGTGGTGTATACTCTGTGATTGACCAGCTGTCCCGAACTCATCTCAATACACTGGAACGCCTTATATTTCATCTAGTCAGGTAACTTCATAAAGCATAGGAATGCTTAACTGTTCTCTTGGATTATTTTAAATAAGTGGAAAACTCCTCTACTTGGAAAATTGACCGTTTTTCCTATTTTTAAAAAGTCAGTGCCTAAAGCAGGTGGTTATCATTCCTTGGAACAGAATTTTTCAGCTGACTTGGCTGCATAGCAGATGCTTCTCTGCTTAATTTGAGCCATGTAACAACTTCAGCCTCATGGTGGCACTGTGTAGCCTAACCTGTAGTCTAACTGCTGAACTAGAAAGGATGTGTATCTGTTAACATATTTCCTAGGAAATGTGTTCAGATTGTGTTCAGGAATTGACTCACCAAAAGATTTTAGGAATAGTCTTTTCTCCTAAGTGTAAATATCAACAGTAAGAAAGCCACTTTTAGTTTTGGATAAATATCTTACATGATGATTTCACAGTGCCTTAAAATCTCTACATTGCTTTCTTCAGACATGCTTGTCTAGTAATAATGAGCTTGAGTAGAGAGTTACAATTTCCTTTGATAATCTTTCTCTGGACTGCATTACTTCAGGAAGGAAGAGAATGAAAGTACATTTTTCCAGAGGCAAAAGAAGCTTTGGGGAAAGTCTTCAGTGTTTTCCTATAACTGATATGTATTCTGACATTCTGTAGTTGATGTCATATGTCCTCTTCCATCTCTTCTGCCTTACCTCACTACTGTTCTCCCTTTTTATTTTCCTTTTTTGTTTTGTTTGTTCTTAGGATTGCTCTACAGGAAGACACTAATCGAATGTCTGCTAATGCTTTGGCCATTGTGTTTGCCCCCTGCATTCTCCGCTGCCCTGATACCACTGACCCACTACAAAGCGTGCAGGACATCAGTAAGACTACCACGTAAGACCAGTCGCCATCACCTCTGGAAGACCCTAGGGACTTCCGAGTCAGTGTATTTACTTCATCTAAATACAAAACACAGCAGTGATTTATTAGTTCTAGATACCATTAGGTTTCCTTATACTAAAGAAGAAATTTTTCTTTAGATTTTATTCAGCAGAATGTCATTAGTTTTGAAAGATACTATGTTTTAAATTTGGTTTTCTTTAGGAATCCTTGTAGTTTCTACATATATTAAAATTTCATTTTGCCAAGTTACATATACTTTGTATCTTCCTGTAATCTAGTCTGACTTTGATCTTATAATTCTGAATCCCTTTGGTTGTATTTCTTCAGTAGTACCGTATTTCACCTTGGCCTTTTTCTCTAGACCTCTGCTTTCCTTCTAGAGTAGTTAATCATGACTGCAAAAGGACCTTTAAAGAAATACTAGTGTATATTCCATCCGCAGATAGTCTGATTTAATCAGTATTGGGTATGGCCTGAATGGTGAGAATCAAATAGTTACTAAAATTAGTATAGCCAAAATTGTGAACCACCATCTTAAACCCTGTCTTTAAGCTCAAAATAAAGAATGTTGATTTTTTTCCCCCATCCACCCACCATCTATAACTTTTAACCGAAAATGGTCTCCAAGTGCTACATTTTAATTTACTTCTGTTTTAACAGTTCTCTTTCTTCTCTCCTACCTAGCTGTGTGGAGCTGATTGTTGTGGAACAAATGAATAAATACAAGTCTCGTCTGAAAGACATCAGTAGCCTAGAATTTGCTGAGAGTAAGGCAAAGACGAGGCTGTCACTGATTCGTAGATCAATGGTAAGATGAAACATGTGGAACCACTGGGAAAACCAGGAGTGTTCCTGAGATTTTAAGTGTACATGAATGATGTAGAGAGAGAGATTATTCTCCAAATATGTTTCACATGGAACAAATGAAAAAAAGTCACTAAATCTAAGGATGCTATGCGTGCATTGTGTTTAATGTTTTTTTTTTTAAGTATAGAATATTGGTTGTGTAATAATCTGCCTTATTTTCTTTTCCTATCCTTTCAACAAAAACTTAACTTATCTATACTTTTTTTTCTATTTCCTTTCACAATTTTGTCCACTTTCAGCTCTGTCTCTCTTGGGGGTTCTACTAAGATTCCTGGGCTATAGAGAATTTGGTCGTATTAAGAATATGATTCATAAAGAAATGGAATTCTACTATTATCAAAAAGTCCTTTAAGGTTTTAATGTTGAGTTTTGAGAAAAGACTTGCAAAAGTGATTATTTATTTCCTCCATTTGCCACTTTTCTGTCTATCTTCCTTCGTAGCCAGTAACCTATATTATAGATAACTTCAGTACTGACCTGTAGGGTCTGGGTAACTGGAAAACTGCTGCATTAGTTTCATTATTGCCAATTTTCTATCCTTCACCTTGATTATAAAACAAAAGTATACTGATAAACACCCACTCAGAGTCCCAGTAATGTCTAAATAGAAGCAAGCTGCCACATCATCTTGCCCATACTTTTCCAGCATACCGACATTACTTCCTCATATCTTTGTAGTTTACACTTAAACTAGCATTAAAGTAACTATTTCTTCCTTTAATATTTAAACTGTCTGGCATAGAACAAATGCTCAGTAAATGTCCAAAGTGGGTAGACAGATGAGTGCTATTGAGTCTTCTCTAAAATCTAAAAATAAATTTATTTCAGACAGTAAAGATAATAGCTAAAATTCATCAGAGAGCACTATTTAAATCTTATCCTTAGAAAATGAAAAGAGACTCCTTTAAAGGTGAAGCCCTTTGTGTAATATGACTTTTTAGGAGCTCAGTTCTGAGATGCCCAAGTTAGCAGGGAAGCTAAATTTTATTATAAAGCTACTTTTTTAAAGTGGGTAGACAAACTGTTTCTTTCTTTCTTTCTTTTTTTTTTTTTTTTTTTGCGCTGATACGGAAGAAGATGGATATATTCAACCCATTAAAAGATTAAGCCTCTTTTAGGGAGGCAATGACATGTACATTCTAACCTTCTGCTTTCCTTTTCATGTCCTTCCTAATCCAGAAACCTGTACTAATTGCAGTTAGATTTATGAGCATTACCCGCAATTCAGTCTCGGTATGTATTAATACTGAAATGTGTCACAGCCACTTTACATTATTGTCTCATCCATCCAGGAGTTGTTCTACTCTGTCTATCATTCATGCCTGTCTATCCTCCATGTGCAGCCCTAATTCAGGTCCCACTTTCTGACCAACCATCTCTTGATTTTTCTTACTCTTTCTTTAGAACCTTTCTTTTTCTTTTTCATAGTTGAACATTGTCCAACATTATAGTTTTTCCTCTCTATCAGATAGCCTCTTCGTAGATATCTTCTTTATTTGGATTGTTAAAGGTGAACATTGTAAACAAACTAACTCCTGCTCTGTGACATTTGTTCTCATCAGTCTCTTCTACTTTATCACTTAAATATCTGGTGTCTCTTTCAACAGTGCTTTTATATCCATTCATAGCTATGATTTTGATGTTACCTTCCCAGACATAGAAGCATGGCTCTTTGATGTTTAGCGTTTTTTTTTAACATCAAGTAGTAGGGAATCACACTGTTTCTAGACTTAAATATCATAGAATGGTGAGACTAGACTTCATTAGTCTTAAATTTTATTATAGAATAGTGAAGCTCATACTAGGATTTCATTAATCATACAAAAAAGGAATGGAAAATTGGCAAACTAAGCACACCAGTATATATGAAAACTAATTTCAGAGGCTGTCCATCTATGTGTAACCCAATTTGTGGATAATCTCATTTTGTTGGGATATAAACACAAATTAGTTTTGCTTTTATCTAGTAATTGCCTCTATCATGTCAACCCCGCCTCCCACTTTCACACAGGAGACCAACAACCTTCAGAGCATCTCATCACTATTACAAGTTTCAAAAATTTTGGTCCCATTCCAGTATTTAATACTTAGTTCTTTTAATAATTATGATATCCAGTATTCTTATCATTTTCTTTCAGGGCATTAATCTGGGATTGAAAATTGATAACAGAGGTTCCCTTTGTTTAACATGTCTGCCCTCTTTCTCTCTACGGTGTTGAAACTGGGAGGAGTGAATGGAAAGCAAAATTCTTCCTGATACCCAAATGTTGAATGGCAGTCCACTTTCTTGGTCATTTAATACTACTATTGAAGCTCATTGTTAGTAAGCTAACTGAAAATGAGTGGTAATTTTTATTTACCATGCTGATAGTGAGCTCAATCCTATGCCATTTCCATGGACACTGGTAGTTACCTTGAAAGATTTGGTTGTATATTCTGGCTAAAACCTGAATGATGGCATTCACACCTTGTGACTCTGATAGATCTTTTTGTGTTAAGACAATACCCAGTCAAGTTTATCTCTCAGTGCCAATTCTACTGCCCATAAGTACAGTGGGGCAAAAGTTACATTTTTTCTTAGCTTTCGGCACTCAATAACTTAAGGTAGGCAGTGGCCTTGCCTAGTTTTCTATCTGGCACTTTTCCATCACATTCTCTCCTCTTTTCATTTTTCCTGTGTCCATATCATAAAAGGTTAAATCAGTAAGTCTTTTTCCTACACTGACAACCAAAGAGGTAATGATTAAAAGTCTGTCTCTCTTTTAGGTGATCTCAAACTTTTATTTCTTGTCCTTTGGTTTCAGATATAGCAAGTACATTTTTTTCCCCTAAAAGAAGAGAAGATATTCTCTTTTTTGTGAGCTCTTACGATTTCCTCCAAAGTCTACTAGCTCCATCCTTTTTCCCCCTCATCTCTTAAAAATTTACATTTGGGGAAGGTGTTATAATTTTTGTGATGGAACTAGTTTTATAAACAGGTGTCTCAACCATAACCCTCAAAATGCCTGAAACCAATCACTGTTCACTCCTGGAGCTAGAAGCAAGGTATTTAATTATCCTCTAGTCTGGGTCTTAACCACACTTCTGGAACAAGAGGAAAAAGTTCCACTTGAGCTCCTATTACATATGCATTTAACTTTAGAAAAGACTTGCATCCCATTCTTAAGAACAAGACTATGTTTAGGTCACATTTTAATGTTCAGTAGGCATCGTGGAATTGTATTTAAGAATTGAATCTAGGAGAGTGTTCACTGAATTTTTAGGATAGATATACACTATAAACAGATACTAATCAATAGTAATTTTCATGTATGCATATATGAAAAATTGCTGTTTCATAAACAAATGCAATAGTCACTGTTCTGAAATTATGAATAATGAAATGAGTTTATGAAAAGTGGGCCTCCCTAGTGGTACAGGGGGTTGGGGCACAGCACTATGAAGCTGTCCACAGCCACTACAGCATGAGTTCAATCCCTGGTCAGGGAGTGACCCACAAGGTGCAGCAGACCTCTCTTATCTCACTCACTGCTCCCTTCAGCAGTGTATTTTAGTCACTTGTTCTGCTCCCTGCTCTTTCTCTGATGAATCTTCTAACTACCCCCCCCCAAATTTCTGGCCTGTACCCCAATTCTTTTTTAAAATGTATGTTATACTGTTGCTGATATGAATTGAATGTTGAAAGATGAATACTAGTTTAATAAAAGGGGAAAAGACAATTCTACACCCAAGGAAACATGAAGTGGCTATTAATGATCATCTAGCTAGAGATGGAGCAAGATACGTGGAAGTAGAAAACAATTTGAAAAGGTAAATTGGTGTCAGATGTATAACCTCAAGAATTAGGAATCAAAATAAACAAGGTGGTAAAAGACATATCAGCAAGAACTACAAGATATTACTAAAAGTCTTAGATAGTGGCATAAGAAGATGGAACCATAGCCTATGTTCATGGGTAGGGAGATCAGTATACCCAAAATAATTATTCTGTCTAAAATCATGTAAATTCAAGGAAACTGAACATAAAATATTGAAGTTTATACAGAACCACAAAATTCCTTGATTTAAAAAAGGGGCAGAGAAAGATAGAAGTATCACATTCCTGACTTTAAACTTTACTATAAAGCAGAAGTTTATTTTACTATAAAAACAATATGATGTTGGCACAAAAGTAGATGCATGGATCAATGGAATGGAATCAGAAGCCCAGAAATAAAACCATGTACATACCACTACCTAATCTGTGATAAAGCTGTTATGACCATACAGTGGAGATAGGACAGTCTCTTTATAAAAGATGCTAGAAAAATTGGAAAACCAAACACACAAAAAAATGAAGTTACTTGCTAAGCCCATACACAAATATCAAGTTCAGGTGGATTAAAGATTTAGCCATAGATCTGCATAAAATACAGAGAAGAAAACATTGGAGATAGGTTTCATAATATCAACAATAAAGATATTTTTGGTTACTCAACATCAGTGGCAAAGGAATTTAAAAAATTAACAGTTGGAATTACTTATTCTTTCTTTTCAGAAATAATCAAAATTCTTCTTATAGATTTTATTTAATTTTAACACTGTGCTTACTTCCTGATCATTTATGTAGTAATCTCTTTAAGCAGTAAGAGAAAATGGGTATGTTGGGACCAACTGAGGTTTACCTCAAAGATATCTTCAATTAGATCCTCCACATAAAGGCATTTGTTTCCCAGTATAACAGGGATGCCTTTGATAGACTAGTTTCACATAATTCTAACCCAAATCAAATACTTACAGATCTTTATTTCAAAATACCATTCTTAGAAAAAGTAGATAATTTGACATAATGCATAGATTTTTGTCAAAGGATGGAAAACCTGTATGATTTGATACTGAATTTATGAGTACAGAATATTCTAAAAGGAAGCAAGGATGGAGAAGTGGATTATACAACACTGTGTACTGTGTGGGGAGAATACTAAGAAGTACTTAATTCTGCTTGGGGGTACTGGGAAAGGCTATAGAGGAGGTGACATGTGAGCTAGATCTTGATAGTTAAACTAACTTGACAGAAAAAAGGCATGTTGATATAAAGCATGTAAGAACTAATTCTAAGAAAAACTGTAAAACTTGGTAAAAAAAATTTGTGTGGTAAGTGTGTGTTAGAGAAACCTTAAGTTAAAATGAAAGTAGCTTTTGTTTTGTAGCATACCAAGACATTAGCATTATGGGACTATGTAAGCAAATCAAGAGTCTCAAGGTTTCATAAGTAATTTAACACTTAACCTAAGTTTACAGTTGTATTGATGTCCAGGTGGAAGTTGGTGTTGTTATTTTTCAACCTTAAAATTAAAATTTCCTCCTGGAGCTCCTCCTCAGTAAGTGCAACTTAACTGAAGAGTATCCTAAAATTGCATGTAATCTATTAGGTTGGCAAAGGAATTTTATTTTTAACTATAGAATTTTTAGGGAATAATGGTACCAGGAAAGAAAAAAGCAGTTTAAAGTGAATTTACTTAAATAACATAGTTAAAAGATTATCTTATGTGTATATACACATAACACTGTATCCACAAAAAAAAAACCATACATTTTTGGGCTGCCCATGGAGCATTCTTAAAAACCATCAATGCATTGATAGTGATGAAGTTCTTAATCTGGGCATTGTTTACACAGGTGTTTATTTTAAGAACTGTATTTATAAGTTGTATATTATCTTTTAGTGTAAATTTTTGCATAATACTTATGCACAGTATGATATGATCTATGTATACTATATATATATTACATGTTATATAACGAGACAATAAATACAAATAGTTAAGTATGTGTATAAAAATTATAATACATAATATATTTATATTGTATAATAGAATTTCTCCTAATTTATTACACTTAGCTTAATCTCCTCCAGTTCCATCCATGTTGTTGCAAATGGCAGTTTCTTTAATACATACATATGTGTGTGTGTGTGTGTGTGTGTGTATACATATATATATATCTGAGTAGTAGTCCATTGTGTATGTATATTACATCTTCCTAATCCACTTATCTGTCTTTGGGCTCCTAGTTGTTTCCATAACTTGGCTATTGTAAATAGTGCTTCAGTGAACATAGGAATACATATATTCAAGAGTTAGTGTTTTTGCATTCTTTGGGTAGTTACCTAGTTATGGGATTCCTGGACCATATGGTAGATAAAGTTATTTTGAGAAATCTCCATGCTGTTTTTCCATAGGGTCTAGACCATCGTATTCCCACCAACAGTGGGAATACTTACAACTCTTGCTATTTTTGGTCTTTTTTATATAGTCCATTCACACAAGTGCGAGATAGTGTCTAATCTTGGTTTTGATTTGTATTTTCTTGGCAGTAAAGTGAGGTTTGAGGTGATGGCTTGTTTTGATTTGCACTTCTTTAATACTAAGAGATGATAAGCAATTTTTTCATATGAGTTATTGGCCATCCATATATCTTCTTTGGAGAAATTCCTATTTAGCTCTTCTGCACGTTTTCATTGGGTTACTCATTTTTTTGAGTTGTATGAATTCTCTGTAGATTTTTGATGTCAACACCTTTGAAGTCAAATATATGATATGCAAGTATTTTCTCCCATTTAGTTGGGTGTCTTTTTGTTTTAGGGATAGTATCTCATTGTAAAGCTTTTTAGTTTGATACAGTCCTGTTTGTTTATTTTTGCTTTTTGTTTCCTTTCTCATTTTATTCTCGTTCCCAGTGTGTTAGTGAGTTTTGTCTTTATATTTTATTCTATGTATTTTATGGTTTCAGGTTTTACATCCAAGTCCATTTTGAGTTAACTATGTGTATGGTGTGAGATGATAGTCTAGTTTCATTCTTTTATCTATAGTTTACCCAACACTGTTTGTTGAAGAGATTTTTCTCTGTTGTGCACTCTTGACTCCATTGTCATTAACTATCCATATATGTGGATATATTTGTGTGCGCTCAGTTTTAGTACATAGGTCTGTGTCTACTTTTATTACAATACCAGGTTTTGATTACTGTAACTTTGAAGTCTGGGAGTGTGATACCTTAGTTTTTCTCCCTTTGTTGTTAACATTATTTTGCTGTGTGTTGGGGGGTGGGGGAGTTCCATATGATTTCAGTAATTCTGTTCTATTTCTTTGAAGATTGTCATAGAAACTTTGATGAGGATTACAAGGAATCTGTATATTGCTTTGGGTAAAATCACTGTCTTATCAATTTTAATTCATCTAATTTGTGGCAGGTATAGCTTTCATCTCTACCTTTTAATAGTGTCTTATAATTTAATAGTGTCTTATAAAATTTTAGGTATATAGGCCTTCCATTTCCTTTGTTAAGTTTATTCCTAGGTATTTAATTATTCTTGATCCAATTATAAATGGATTTGTTTACTTTCTCTTCTAGTTCATTGTATATAGGAATGCAAAAGATGTTTCTGTATGTGTAGATTTTCTTTATTATAGCAGTTTTAAACTCTGATAGATAAAATATTCCATGACTCTGTGATCAGATCCAGGAGAGTTGTTCTCTTCATGTGAAATAATATTCCCTTGAAGCCTGTCTCAAGGTGTTAACATTTTTCTCTGCCATTTTGCTGCTTAAAATTTGTGTATTTTAAAAAGTACCTATAGCAGTAATTTAGACAGTTGATGTACTTTTTCTTGTCCTGCAGGTAGCACTGGTTCAATTTGATTGATTTTTTTGGCTTTTGCTGGTTTCCATAGATATTGAGACCTGTTTGTGCAGTTGTAAAGTCATTAGGGTGGGGAGGATTGTAGAGGGGCTCAGGCACTGGTGAGAATGTGCTGGTGGTGTGGGAGATGGTCTAGCACCACCAATAACACTCCTTTTGGGGGTTCTTGATCTAAGACTGCACTCTGTGTGCTCTCAGTGTACTTTGCAAACTGAATATCAGCCCAAGGGAGTTGGGGAGGTTGTATGTAATCAAGAGTACTATTTCTGTTCTTACTGCAGAGTCAGCCTGTGTGGAATACCTCATCTTCTCCACACGTTTCCAAGGGTTGTTCAAGGGTGTGTGCCTCCACACCATTTTGTTCTCCCTGCCACAGGACTTCTGGCTGAGTAGCCAGTGGCAGCCCTACCCCTTGGCAATTTCACCATCTATGTCCGGGATTTTGATCACAGCTTTCAGGAATTTCTCTCCAACTACTTCCTGTTCAACAAAGTGTATTGGTATCTTATGTCTAGGGGCTATTCCAATTTTGTCCCAAGACACAAAATTCTCTGAATATAGAGTTCTTCTAATTAACTGTTAGATGTTCTTAGGAGCACCTCTGTCACCGTCTTGCTGACATCTCTTAGGTGTTTTTTTGTTGTTGTGGTTTGTTTTAATAGAGCCTGACAGTCTTTAGATTTTAATGAGTATTTAATATAATTACATTTAACATAATCACCATATAGTTGGATTTAAATACATTTTATTATTTTTTCCCTGCCTAATATGTCCTTTTTGTTTTCTTACCATTTTGTATTGTGTTCTGTTTTGCCTTTCCCTTTGACTTTTTTTGTATTACTCCATTTTACTTCTCTTAATCTTTCATTGTAACTCCTTTTTTAGTAGTTATCCCTAAAGATTACAACATAAATTTATGACCTATCAGTGTATTTACTGGTACTTCGCCCCATATATAATCTTTCATAAACTTTAGCTGTTATGTGACCTTGTTGCTATTGATGTTATATTTTTTGTTTGTATATTTTATATCTAAACATGCATTATACAGTTAATGTTCATTTACACTTAATAATACTTATTTTTTTTGGGAGGGGAGCACCCTGGTGGTGCAACAGGTTAAAGCACTGCACTACCAGGCTAGCCACAGCATGGGTTCAATCTCTGGCCAGGGAGGTATCCTGCGTGGCTTGGCAGACCTCTCCTGACTTTCCCGCTGCTCCCCTCAGCAATATTTCAGTAAATACACCTGTTCTGCTCCCCACTCTGTCTCTGGTGAATCTTTTCACTCCTGTACCTCAGGCCTTTACCTCAGTTCTTTTTGCATAAATACATAAATCTTTAAAAAAAAAAAAAAAGAACCCTAGATTGATCTTTACCCTTTCTTTTTCATCACTTGAAAACACTATGTATTCTTTTTTGCAAGTAATTTTTTTTTCTCACTGCTTTTAAGATTTCATCTTGTCTTTTTAGCAGTTATATATGCTACATGTTTCTTAGTGAGTCTTTAGTTGGGTTGATATCTTTAATTGGTTTTTAAATAGCCTCTGTCTTTGTCTCATCAGTATTCTATAGGGTCACCCTGCTCTCCTAGTAGTCATATTAAATATATTGTGTTTTTATTGTGTCTTCTCTTTTTCTTAGTTTTCAAAAATCTTTCCAGAAAAAGAATTTTCTCTCTACTTTTATTACTGGGTATTTTATTCTGGTCTAACTTGCAGGCCACTTATAATACTGTTTCTCCTATCTCCTTCACCATGGTTATTTTAAGTCTGTTTGATAGCCTTACTATCTGGAGTCACTGAGGTATTCTGTTTTCTGCTGTTTTTACTGGTTTTCATTTACATTGTCTTGTCTCTTTTTGTGCTTGATTACCTTTGTCTGTCAGATACAGTACTTAAAAATTATTTGTGAAGAGATGTTACTTTTCTGTGAATAGTGCTTTGGTTTTTCTGCCAGACCCTAAGACTCTAGAGCACTAGATTAAGGTAATCTAAGATTATTGTTACTTTTAATACAGATGTAGAGATTATGATTTTCTGTGCTATTCAAAGGACTCAAAGCAAACCTGCAGTATTTACATGGACTGTCATAATCTTAGTTTTACCCTTATGTCCAAAATGATTTTATCAGGCACCACTCTTGCATGGATCTGGATCCCAATTTACATTATCTAGCTCAGGCAAACTGTTTCTGTAAGAGTCCAAAAAGTAAATAAGTATACTTTGTGGACCCATACAATTCTCTGTGGCAACAGTAACTTTGACATTGTTCTGAGAGAGAGCCATCGATAGTGCATGAGTTAATGAACATGATTGTATCCCAGTAAGACTTTATTTATAAATATCCAGCACAGGGCCAGATTAAAATCCGGCCCATCGAGCAAGTCAGGTTGACTGCTGAAAATTAGATTAGCTCAAAATTCAAGGCTAGCCACTTCTTGTTGTTTCTTTAGTGCCATGAAGAATATGTTGTTGTTTTTACTGTTTGGTCAGTTCTCAGGAGGACATTCAATCTGAAATAGCTAGTCTGCTAATATCATATACATGGGGTAACCAATTTAAAAACAATTTGATTTTTTGCCCCTTGATATCAAGAAAGAAGTTTCTTGAGTTGTTTTCAGAAAGTATCTCTCACTAACACCATGTGATACATGACATTTTTTTTTTAAGAACTAAACTTTCTAGCAGTCTTCCTAAGAGATTTTGGTATCAAAGTTTAAGTTTTAGAACAATAATGTTGGAAATGTTCTGCACCTACATAGTTCAATATGGTATCCAATAGACATCTGTGGCTATTAAGCTTTTGAAAAATAGCATTATGGATACAGAACAAAATTTTACTTTTATTTAACTTTAATTAACTTAAATAGCCATGGCTATTTGTTTGGAGTGGGTGCATTTTAAATTAAAAGAAGAATCTGATCTCAGCACAGATTGTGTTCTTCTAGTCAAATCCACTAAAATGTCTACTTTTCAGAACTCTTACAAGAAATACTATGCCCAAATATATGCAGTGGATAGGGTCTCACTTAAGTATCCTAAACATTCTCAGTAGTAGAATGTTTCTGTTTCAATCATCCAACCAATAATGCAGTGGAATTATACTTGGTATCCTCATTGGTCGACATAAAATCAATTTCAGGCATTCAATTTACTTTCTACCTTTTTTTTTTTTTTTTTGCAGGGTAAGGGGCGCCTCCGCCAAGGAAACTGTCCAAGTCCATCATCTCATGCTGTAGTTCGGTTGCCTTCTGTGTCTGATGTACCAGAAGAGAGCTTGCCAAGTGGGGCAGCCTTGGAGACTGACATCACAGAACAGCAACAAGCGTCCATGCAGCAGGAGGAACGAGTACTGACTGAGCAGATTGAGAACCTACAGAAAGAAAAGTGAGTTTCCAGAAGGAAAAGGGAGACCAATTCTGTTTTCCTTTATTTCGGTGCTCTGTTTTTCCCTATTAAATATCACCTATGTGCGAAGCACTATGTCAGGTGACACAGTGCTGGAATTTAGAGATAACAGAGACATGTTGTCTCTACTTAACCTGAAGTTTGTTGCCTTAGGGAAGGAATTCTGTGAGCCAGGAGACCTAAAGCTGCTATCCTATCAATTCTGGAAAGACTGACAGGGACTGAGTTTAGCCTTAGTCAGAAATCCTAGAGATTTCATGCTAGAGATCAGCCTCAATGAAGATATTTGTCTTAAAAAAGAGGAGTAGGAATGCCTAGACTAAGACAACGGCCCTTTCAGTAATGGACATTACTCAGAACTGCATGACGGAAGGTTATTAACTGAAGATCAATATAGTCATGGGGCCAGCATCTTATAACTACTGCATTTTCCTCACCTCACCTTTATCCCTGTTACAGTTCCTTGCATTTGCTGTCATTTTGCCCTTTAGTCCATAAAGTTTTAGCCCTCACCATTACTATAACTTACAGGTCCTTATCATCACCCTGGATGGGAATAGTAAGAAACATGACTGTCTTTGCTACTTAAATTCCTGGCTTTTATGAAAGGTTTTTATTTCCTGTCATTTTTTTTTTTTAAGATTTATTTATTTGTGCATACAGAACTGGGGTACAGGCCAGAGATGCGGAGAGAGAGAGGATTCACCAGGGACAGACAGATCTGCAGAACAGGCAGATCGACGAAGTACACTGCTGAGGGGAGCAGCGGGCGGGTCAGGAGAGGTCTGCTGCGCCATGTGGTCACCTCCGGGGCAGGCAGGAACTGAACTCATGCGGAAGTGGCTTTAGCTTCTTAGTGCTGTGCTTTAACCTGCTGTGCCACCAGGGAGGGCCATATTTTTGTCATTTTGTTTGCAGTTCTTACCAAATCCTAATGGATTTCTTGATTTTATCTTATAGAGAGGAGTTAACATTTGAGATGCTTGTACTAGAACCTCGTGCCTCTGATGATGAAACTCTTGAGTCAGAGGCCTCCATTGGAACTGCAGACAGCTCAGAAAATTTGAATATTGAGTCTGAAAGTACCATCTCTGAGAAATCAGGTAAGTGAACCTATTAAACTAAAAACTCATGATCCATGCTAAGATAAAGACCCTTTATAGAATACTTTAACTATACATGAAAAGGTGACAAAATCTTAAGGATTTTTGTGAACTTCCACATGAAGTGTTCATCAGACCACACTTCTACTCTAATGCAGTTTGGGTCTTTTAATGTTTTCTCTTGCATTTATCACAGATGTCTTACTGACCCATGACTATTGTCTTAAGAGTGGGTAAAGAAGTTGTACCCTGCTGTGAGGCGGGAATATACTGAGAAATATTCACCTACCTGGCATGTCTCAGGAGACAGAAATCATTCTAGCAGTTTGTTAATGACAGTGACAGTTGTAGTTCTCTCCTTATGGTTAAAATACCATACTTTCTTGGGCTTGATTCTGAAATGAGGCATGTGGAAATGGTGAGCTCTTCTTGTGTTAGGAATGTGCACAAAGTAGGCCAGCCTGGACCCTCAAATCTCAGCCCACCCAATTTCATGTCTCAACAGCAATGTCTGTTTATTACACCATGATTTCTCTAGAGGGAACTGTCATTTACAGCTTGGTGTATCTCTTGTTGTATTAGAAAGAAGCTTAGCCCTTTGCTCCCTGAAGGCAGTTGGCAAGTCTGAACCTTCAAGCAAGTTACGAAAGCAGCTTAAAAAGCAGCAAAACTCTTTGGATTCTGTGGACTCTTCAGGTTCTTCATTGTGTTCATCTAACATGGGTTCTTCTCATGGGACCAGAAAACGATTTCCGATTTATTCCAAATCTCCATTCTACCGAGCTGCCTCAGCTGGTGAAGCTCCAGGAATGGAAGGGCAAGTGGGCCTGACCAAATCCCTGGAAGACAGGCCTCAGTTCATTAGCAGAGGAACCTTCAACCCTGAAAAGGGCAAACAAAAATTAAAGAATGTGAAAAATTCACCTCAGAAAACCAAAGAGATCACAGAGGGAACAGTTGTGTCTGGTCATAGGAAAACTGTGGACCCAGACTGCAGCTCCACCCAACAGCTAGCTCTCTTTGGAAATAATGAGTTTATGGTCTGAACTGGCAGATGTGCATCCCTTAATGGTTACAGAGTGGTAAACACATCTCATCTTTGAGGCCTCTTCTCATCACCTCGACCACAGTAGTCCATACTAATTGTGGGCCTGCCTCTTGCCCATGCATACAACTAAGACCTTGTGTGCTGAATTCCTGGGCCTCCTGCAGAAATAGAAAGTCCTCTTTGAAACCTGCTAAGGGTGGTGCCAGCTGTGCCTTGGCTGCTGTTACTTGACTAGAGATTTCACTAAACAAAGCCACCTAGGGCCTGGGGGTTTGGGTCAGTTATGGAGGTCTTTGTAGTTGCCTCTCTTCCACCCTCTTCATCTTTTCCCTTCCCAGAAGTGGATGTTGAACTGGGAGGGGGAGGGTAGTTGTGGGTCTAAAGTATCCACTGATTTCTGATATTTGAAAGTAACACATAAATCTTTCTTAACCACAAAAGCAAAAACCTTTGGGATTATTTTGGGATAGTTAGATGCTGGGGTAGAGTATAATTTTTTTCCAAGGATTTATAAACAAAAAGCCTAAGCCCTCTATTTTAAGAGTTTTGAAAAAGACTCCATGTTATATTCTGGAGAAAGTTAAAAAAAGCAATTTCTATTAAGCCATCAGGGCATGTCACAAACATCTGGTTACACAATGAAGAAGAGTCTACATGTTTTGCTTTTTGACGTTTGATGTCATAATAATCAGTGCCGGCTTAACTCCTGTTAGTTCCTGCCAAATAATATTGCATGGGCTGAAGTTTCAGTAGCCATACTGTTCTCATAGTCCCTGCTCCTAGGATCAGGTTCCTTGACTTTTTTTAAATTCCCAGAGACATGGTAATTCCTAAACAGGAGGGTTTCATCCTAGTGCATCCAGACTTTTCTCTTTGTATAGATTAAACTGGAGATCACATATGAACCTATTCATCTGCTGGTTGATTTTCACCACAAACTCAAATAATGTGACCATTAAATTACTTCTGAATCATTCACACAACAACACTGCATGAATAAGTGTTACAGAAAGCTGCCAAAAATGAGAGTTTTTCATATAACCCATCTAATCTTTATCTTTTCTTCCTCAGACCATCAGTATTAGATGAAAAAAATCAAGAACTACTTGAAGCTATTTTTGTTAATACTCTGGTTACTGAAGTTTACTGTAAATATATATGTATAGTTTGCATATTTCCTTTTAAATTTATGCTTCCGTTCTCCCTATAGAATCCCCCCCTACACACACACAAACACAGATTATGGGCCATTGGACACAGGAATGAGAGCCACTCATTTTCTGGGTTGAGGGAAAAGTCAAACCATCTTTTTCACCTTTAGGTGTCTCCATACACCTGAGTTATAATAGCATTTTAAGTTTTTAGCATATGTGAGATTAGATGTCTGTTTTTGCTATTTATAATATATAGAAAATGAAACAATGTTCCCTTTCTTTAGAGTAGTATGTGAAATGTTTATTTTTAAAGTTACTAATGCATTTTGTGTAACTACCACATGCACTGTTCTAAAAAAGAGCCTTTACCATTTGTAACTGAATTTTGGTTATTCCTCTTTCATCTTCTTTGAAGTTATAGAAACATTAATACTTTTGTTAAGGCAGAGTCTCACCTGTTACACAACACTGAACCTCGTACCACTTTAGAGTGGTGGTTATTATCCAGCCCCAAAGGTCAGACTTGGAACATCATTTGCGGCAGCTAAAGGTATCGGAAATCTTAACCTCTCCAGATGGGTGTAGGGATGGGATCTTTCAGAGTCTCCAGATGGTGATGGTTAGTGGGTAAATGTAGGATTTTATATCCCCCCAAAATTCTGCCTCTGTTCACACTATCTTGAGGAGTAACCAATATAAAGCCCTTAAAAATCTGAATTTCAGAGAATCTTTTAGGAAAACCCAATTCCTCAGATGGTTGTGTCGCAATGGACTTGCTGGTACCTCAGAACCGCATGCCAGGCTGCGCGGTCTACTCCCCTACTTGGGAGGGTGATGTTCTGATGGCACAGACTGCTATAGTCCACTTGCACTAGAATGTTGATTAAATAACATACCAAAAAAAGAGGTTATTCTTGTTGATCAGTTTTCTTTTGCCCAGAGGAATGACCAGGAGAGCACATCTTAGCTTATGTTCCCCTTTCTAAAACTGGATAGGATTTTGGTGTTTGCTTTCCCGTCCACCCCCAGAATAAGTTCTTGGCAGTTAAAAACTACTCATTTAAGTCACTTTATAGGAACTAGGTAATGGATGTTTTCTCAGGGACCTGAAACCTGAATTTGGATAAAATACTTGTTTTACAGTTGCCAGATGTATGGATTTCTAGTCATTTAACAAGCTTCCAGATGGAGGTTAATGGGAAGGAGAGATCCACATAACTATTAGCAAGCATAGAACCCTCCCTTTAAAGGAAAGTAAATAGTTCCATAGGAAAACAGGCCTTGTTGATCTGATAAAGAGATGAAGCCATAATTCTTAAAAAAAAAAAAAAAAACTGTCGAACCACATGCTGAACCACATTCTTTCTGATCTTATCAGATCTTCTCTGTGGTTATAAAACCACAAAGTGATGCTGCATTACAATCACTGATGATTAAGATGTTTAACCTTAGTATGTGTCAAGTTGGCATGCCTATTGCTTCTCTTATGCTTGTTTTCTTTGCTCTCAAGCGCCCCAAAGATAATCTCTACATGGCAGCTTTGAGGCACCCCCATATTTGCAGCCATTACTCCAAAATGCAGAATATTCTATTCATATCAAACATTCCCAGCTCTCCAACAAAGCCTGAATTTTGTATTTTGCCCTTTAAAGCCCTTTAATTGCATAAATAATATGGCAAAGGTAATGGAAAGCAGAGAAGTATTTATTTTAGGGTCACATTGTATATCACAAGGTGAGACAAATTAATAGTAAATATAGAAAGGATTCAGGGAGGTGACATGCTCAGTTTGTAATGCACTTTGTATTCCCTGCCATTTTAGTTATTTAACCATTGTTTGCTTCTGAAAACAAAGATACTGCCTTCTTAGTATGAGTCTTGCAGAGACAGGGACCTGAGGTTCAGGTGAAACATGAGAACCTCTCCTCCTCATGCTTTGGCAGTGAGTGAAGATTTCTGTTCCCTTTTCTGTCACAGTCGGGTTTTCTTCAAAGGCAGAAGGTCCCAGAAGGATGCGAAAAAAAGAAGTCCAGCAAGGTTCTGCAGGCCCACTTCAGTGTCTGTGGACTATGTTTTTGTTTTGACTATAACTTATGAATGTTTCACAAGCACTTTGGTGAATTAGAAGAATGATTCTCAGGATGTGTTCAAAGCTCAGAGAGTTTTAATTTTTAAAAGAAGCACAGTCCAGAAGGCTTCCTCTTCCTCCTCCTCTTTTTGTTCCCGCTTTGGTGGGTGGGTAGATGGACACGGGGCATGCATATTCAGTGTTGACAGATGTGTATGTCTACTAATAGTTTTGTGAAGACTCCCCAGCACTGTCCCTCAACACCATGACAGACTTGGTAATACAATCTCTTGGTATGTGTGGGAGTTCTTTGTCTTTCTACGCCCCTAAAATACTTTTAACCACTTTTCTCTGGAACCACTCCTATATTTGATTTGGTGTTAAAGGGTAACAGCAAAATGATGATTGTGGAGATGGATCTGTTAGGTCTTTTGGTCTTGTGGCTGAAACTTTAAAAAAAAAAAAAACCCATGAAGGCATCTATCACCTTGTTATCCACCCACACTTAGTATCTATTTACCAACCCTCTTAGGTCATATAAAAGTTGCACCTTTTGAATCAAGTAATTGTATTTGCTGGAGAAAAGGTGTGGACTACAGATTAGTATTATATTATTTTAATGGTTTAAAGTAATTTATAAGTATGCTGAGTGTAAATTTGTAAAAGACTATGTATTGTAAAAGGACATATCCTGTGAAATAGAATATCATTTTACTGTTAAACAGAATAATTCTATAAGAAGAATGACTTATTTCACCCACGGAACTGATTACATTCCTGATGCAGTCAACAGGCACTTTGTCATTTCCTTTTTGGGTTTTTTTTGTTGTTGTTATTGTTTTATTTTTGTTTATGGAGGGAGGAGCAAGACATCATCTGTATAAAGTGCAGTTTGTGTCACTCATAATATGCACTGTATGGCTACACAAAGCAGCTTGATGAACAAATCACTCCATGGCTCATTAAAGAACAAAGCTTCCAAAATCAGCAATATGTGTGGTTTGTTTTTGGATAACCCCAGCTCCTGCCCCAACTCATCTCAACCCAAACCCAAGGAAGAGCATTTCTGACACTGAAGGCACAGTAGCGCATGGTGGTCCTCCCATAGCCCCTAAATTCAATGAAAGAGAGTTGTGGCCATGTCAAATTTCATTGGAGCTCATTTACAGCAAAAAGTTGAAAAATTCCTGGGATCAACCTAGAGCTTTATTACATTGGGAAAACAGAAGCCACTTAGCATATTCCAAGTGGGAAGGAATTAATATAGATACTAGGGACTTAACATAAAGATTGAAGGAACTGGGTAAACATAAGTTATAAAAGCTCCCAAAAGTGGTCAAGAAAGCCAGTGTAGATCTCAGTCAAAAGTTCTAACATTCTCAAGAGCTTACCTGCAAGCTACTGCAGTTCTAAGGAGCCAGCCAGAATGCTGCTATGAAATCCATCTTTCTACACATTTGGCTGCAAATGCCTCTAGAGAAGAATGGCTTTACCTTCCAAATCTCATGTAAGTGCTTTCCTTCCATTAGCAAAAATCACTGGGGGAGTAAGGGGGGGCTGGGAAATGTAGTCCCTGGTATCTCTATAATGAAGATTAGACCTTGGGAGTTGGGTCCTGGTGGTACTACTTCCAGTTTGGCAACAGACAACCCAATTTTCACACCCCTAATTTTCTAAGACCACCTCCAGAAGGTCCCAATCTCCCCAGTGTAGAAATGGAAAACACACTGCCCAGACACTAGCCTGTGAACTTTGGACTGCTCTTGTTTATACTCTCCAAAGCAAGACAAGACCTATTGGTCATATTTCAACCATATTTCTTGCTAAAGTGCCTGTGCTCAGGCTTTAGGTAGGTAGATAGATATGCCTGTAAACCTTATGGGTGAAAGTTTGATAGGAAATTTGATAGAATAATGATTATAGACTATAGTATAATGACTAGTAAGTGAGCCAGTAGAACAGGGAAGTCATGGTTTTAGAAAAATCAAGAGTTTCAAATAGTTTTGAGTGTTTAAGCTATGTTTCCTCTCAGGACCTCTCTTCTTTCATGGCAGCAAATCTAGCTATAATCACCTCCAGTACAGAATGTCCTGGACAAGCCTTTCTCCATTAAAGCAGGGTATTTCTGTCAGGGGAATTCATACACAGGACCAAGAGAAGGGAACCCCTAAGATTTTGTACATGACCTTCCCTGTGACTTCAAGCATATCTTTTTTGAAGACACAAATTGTTCAGCTGATTCCAGAGGCAGGGGGAGGCAGTACCAAAGTTAAGCATAGCTAAGTAGAGTCACACCAAGGTTGGGGTCCTCGCTCAGTCTCAATTTTTTCTTTCATAAAGGAAAGTGATTGGTCCCTTAAAGTAATCTGAAGACTAAATAACAATGTACATGTGGTGTTCAGTTAATTGCCTGGTAGTGTTTATTAACTTTTATTGTGTATTGTTATTTCGTAGGTCTTCTGTATCTGTCTTGAAAAGAATGCTGTCTATCTGAGCTTCATATTTCCAGAAGGAATTAAGTGATGGACTTTCTCCATTGATGGTGCTTACTTTTGTTTAAGGAGAGGCGAGAGGTTAAGGAAGAGAAGGAAGAGAGAAGCTGTGGATGGTGGGATCCAACTAGAGACAAATTGGGAGGCTGAATCTTGTGTGAGATTTTTCTCTGGGTTTCAGTTCTTCACACCTGTACTCTGACTGAGAAGAAACCAGATGAAATTCAAAGAGACCCTGTGCTCATTCCTCCTGTGTCTGCAAAGGGAGACCCTTGGCCACATTCATTTCCTTTTATTGTTTTGTTTTTATTTTTTCATTTTTTTTATTGAGATCTAACATAATTCAGAAAAGTATACAAATTTTAGGTGCACAGCTCAGTTCTTATGAATAAACATTTGTGAAACAACCACAAGGAGGACCAGGAGCAATTTGCCAAACCTGAACAGGAGAAAGGACACCATTCTTCACTTCTGTACCGGGCACAAAACCCTCCAAGAAAAGGCAGGAAAGGAAGAGATCAGGAAAGGATGTTTCTAGGGCTCTCCCTGGTGGTGCAGTGGTTAGGATGCAGCACTGCAAGCTTGCCGCAGCAGCTTCAGTGTGAGTTCGACCCCCTGCCCTGGAGGTGATCCACATGGCACAGCAGACCACTCCTGACCCGCCTGCTGCTCCCCTCTGCAGTGTACTTCATCATTAGCCTGTTGTGCTCCCCACCTTCTCTGGTGAAGCCTCTCAACTGCCCCTGCACCTCTGGCCTGTACCCCAGCTCAATATGCATAAATAAATCTTAAAAAATATATATATATAGTGTTTCGGCCCTCCCTGGTGGCGCAGTGAATTAAAGCACAGCACTAAGAAGCTAAAGCCACTTCAGCATGATTTCAATCCCGGCCTGCCCCGGAGGAGATCCACATGGCGCGGCAGAACTCTCCTGACCCGCCCGCTGCTCCCCTCAGCAGTGTACTTTGTCAGTTGGCCTGTTCTGCTCCCCACTGTCTCTGGTTAGTCCTTTCACCACCTCTGCACCTCTGGCTTGTACCCCAGTTCTATATGCACAAATAAATAAATCTTAAAAAAAAAAAGTGTTTCTAACACACCAGAAGGTTCCCTCTGGTCCCTTCCCAATCATCTCACACCCGAAACCAGAGTTGACCCCTATTCTTGTATCAGAAGTTTTGCCTGTTCTTTTATTATTATTATTTTACTCTATTTTTAAATGTATTTATTACATCATCTTCAAGTTTGTGCAATGTATGATTTCCCCATGAAATTCCCACCAATTCACCTGTGCACCATCACCTTAGTCCCTTGCGCTTTTCCCACTCTTGTCTTCATTCTCCTCCTCCCTATAGAATGTCTCTGATCTGTAGTTGCCTGATGATTTTGATATTTACTTTATTATAGTTAATTTTTTTCCTGATCCTTTACTTGGTTCCTCTACATTCCTCCTGTAAGTGAGACCATTCAATATTTTTCCTTTTCTTTCTGGTTTAATTCATTGAGCATAATCCCTTCCAGCTCCATTCATATTGCTGTGAATGGCATGAGTTTATCCTTTATGATTACTGAATAATATGCCATTGTGTGTATAGACCACATCTTCTTGATCCTGCCACCTATTAGGGAGCATCTGGATTGCTTCCACAGCTTACCTATTGTAAATTATGCTGCAATAAGCATAGCAGTGTAGGTGTCTTTTTGAATTAATTTTTTTGTGTCCTTTGCATAGTTTCCTAGGAGTGGAATTGCCAGTGACTCCATTTTTAGTAGTTTAAAGAGCCTCCACACAGCTCTCCATAGTGCTTGGACCAGTTTGCTTTCCCACCAGCAGTGCAGGAGAGTTCCATTTTCTCCACATCCTCGCCGAAATTCGTTGTTGCTAGATTTTTTAATATGTGCCACTCTCACTGGTGTAAGGTGGTATCCCATTGTGGTTTTGATTTGCACTTTCCTGATAAAGAGTGATGTTGAACATTTTTTCATATGCCTCTTGGCCGCTTGCATTTCTTATTTGGAGAAGTATCTTTTTAGCTCTTCTGCCCATTTTTTGACTGGATTGTTTTGTTGAGCCTTGTTAGCTCTTTGTAGATCTTTGTGGTCAGTCCCTTATCATTATTATTGTGTACAAAACTTTTCTCCCAATCAATGGGGGTGTCTATTTTACTTTTGCCTGTTCTTGAACTTATATGTGCGTGGCCTCATTTGTTTAAATTTTGTGCCAGATTTATCCATGTTGTCATATGCATTGGCAGCTCATTCTATTTTATTGCTGTTTCTATAATTTACTTATATGAGTAAAAACATTTTTAATCCATTCCAATGTCATTATACAGTTTGGAATGATTATGAATAAAGCTGCTATGAATATTCTTAAAACAGTATTTGTTGGTGGCCATTTCTTCTAGGTGCAAATACCTACCAGTGGTGGTTTTGGGTCAAAGGGCAGCTGAATGCTTCTCTTCAGTAGATTACTTTCCAAAGTGGTTGTATCCATTTTACTGCATTTTCATTAGTTTTTGAACATATCACAAAGAAGCTTCTCCATTGGCGTATTCCCTATGGTCTTTCGAAAAAAGAGGTGCTCAATACGCTCAGAAGTGATGAACCTCAAAGACGGGAGGAGCAGGAGCAGTTTCCCAAACCTGAACAGAAGATAGACACTATTAGTCTTATGCTACGCTCCTGCACTGGGCACAGTGCCCTCCCAGGAAAGGCAGGAAAGGAAGAGGAGAGATGAGAGACACCCAGAGCCGAGTAAGAAGGAATTTCCAGAAACGGCCCCATTCGCTATGATGGTTGCTGCCACCTACACCGACCTCCTGTGTCCACCCCCACTGTAGGAGTGTATTTAAAACCGTGAATAAGTAGTGTTTATGTAAAGATGATAAAGTGACTAGTGGTTTATAGAAGTAACATATCTATGTTCATTGTGTATAGTTATTCATACTATATAAATTTGAATGAGAATATAAATTCTAGGATGGTAGAGTAGCCATCCTGAATTGAATCATAATTTTTGTAACAGATACCCATCCAGAAAAAAAAAAAAAAGGAACCAGTTTTAAATGAGAACCACTTGCTAAGGCAGAGATCCCTGGTACAGAGAAGGTGGATGTTGTAGCCCCAAATGACCAGTGGGTTGGGGGGGAACCTTCATTACGTCAGGAGATCTGACACCCCATGTTCCAGAGGCCCCTGAAAAGTGGGGCAGCTCCCTGCTGTGCCTCCACCATGGAGGTTTGTGGGAGGCCTTTCTACTCCATCCTGCTATCTGTTGACCTGTTTTGTCCAACTAAGGATTTCTTTCTCTTGTGAGGGTCAAGAGAATGGCACTGAGCAGAACTCCCCCTCCACTCCTATCTTCTGCTGCTTTACTAATCTTAGGAGTGTCAGGAAGTGGCAGCCATAAAATCAATTAGAAAACTTGCTTTTCAAAATGCAGGATTTGAACCAGTAGTGGGTCTGAAATTAAATTTAGTGGGTTACAACCCAACTTTAAAAAATAGAATTAGGGCTCTGCTGGTGGTGCAGGAGACTAAGTCTCAGCACTCTCAAGCTATCCACAGCCACTACAGCCCGAGTTCAATGCCCATCCAGGGAACTGACCCACATGGAACGCAGACCTTTCCTATCTCTCCCACTGCTCCCCTCAGCAGTGTATCTCAATAGATCTGTCTGCTCTGCTTCACATTCTGTCACTAGTGAATCCTCTCACCTCTACCCCCTGCATCTCTGGCTTGTATGCCTATAAGAACAATCCAGTTCTTGTATGCATAAATAACTAAATCTTTTTTTAAAAAATAGAACTAC
>NW_004567124.1:1742185-1752921 GCF_000260355.1 Condylura cristata
ATATATATATATAACTACACAAAAAAGATGGTATTATTTTATGGAAATTTACTTCAGAATATTTGTGTGTTGGGTTATGATGAAAATTATATTCCGTGATACTGCAATTTTTAAAAATAGAACTACACTGTCTTAAGAGAACCCAAAGCCCCTCTCTCAATATTCCATCCTGCCTATAGCTGATAATAAGTTGTTGTAGAAACAACATAGAAAATCTCAACATTTAAAAATTTTACATCTCTGGAAGTTGAGCTCAACAAAAACTCGGCCTCAGAGGACTATTGGGCTCATGTGTATCTGAGATGGTCATTCTTAGGATGGACATCAAGTCTTGAAGAGTAGCTGTTCTGTCTCCTAAGTGGCAGAAATTGTTCTGCACAACACAGTGTATTACTGGTATGCTTTGACTCCTCTTAAACCACCTCTTCTCCTTGTAACCATTTCTCAGGTAACAAATGACTTAAGAATGCTCACTAGCTCACTTCATCAAAGAGAACTTGGCTATCCCAAGAGAATGCAGATAATGGGATCTAAAATGGCCTAGAGATGCTTGGATGGAGGTCAATGACCCAGCCATGCCAATTCCCTGTGTCTGCACTGTATCTGCAGTGGCCACGCTGGGACTCCTAAGCACAGTTCCCGCTCCCTCACACTCCCATCCGTTACCACACTCCAAGCCTGCGGGTATTGTTCCCCAAACTGGCCAGGGCATGTGTGTGGCTTGTACAGTACATCCCTACAAGATGTTCCTTTGCATATCCCACAGACCTTATGTACCTTCAAAGTTATCTTTTCCTTCTGTTTCACTTTTTATTTCTTGAACACCCCTTCTCTCACATGACTTCTATTTCCTTGCTCCTTACATCCACCAAGTGCCAATTCCAACCCATTCCAACTCTTGCAAGCTCTCACATCTCTCCTTTCCACATCGTGTGACCACTTCCAAAGGAAGGAACTCTAGAGACTCCCCTAATTTCCTATATGGTACTGAGCTCTGTATCACCAGCACACCAACCTGCAATAAGTTCATTTCTGTGCATAACAACCCTCCTGCTCAACAGCTTGCATGGCTCCTTCATGCCCACTAATCAGGCATGGCTTTGGCTGGGAATTGAACACCAGTCAAGGCCTCAACAGGCTGGTCCCACAGTGCCATCCTGACTTAACCTCCCACTGTCTCACTGGCAGCAATCCACCTCCCATACCTGGCTCGTGTCCTGAGGACACAGTAATATTTGCTCCCTCCATTGTGAATGATGATCTCTTCTTTTAGACCTACCCATCCTTCCAAGTCCAGCCCTGCCTCCACAAAGTTCCCGTTGGGTCTGCTTTCCCCTCTGTTTCCAATGAGCTTCTGTCTCCGGATACCTGCAACCCTCCATACCTGACCAGGACTCTCCTCTTCAGTGATCACTGTTCCAGGCACCCCTGGAAGACAGCAACATTGTCTTATGGACATTTTGGTCCCACTCCCCGGGCCTAGCACTGTGCCCGGCACACAGTAGATGCAACTGAGCATGTGCTGGTTGAACTAATTCCTGATTCCTGATGCAGGCCTGAGCTGGTGTCAGAGAGTTGGGGGAGGAGGATGAAGAAGTGAAGGGATGGGAGGGCAGGTAGGCTGGTGCTCAGGTCACCTCACAGGCTGGCTTGGGTGGTGGGCCTTGCTGTGCTGGCTCAGCATCACTTGGGACTGGTCCTGTAAGGCCTCCACTTGTTCAGGATCCTTCAGGCCCCGTGTTTCTGGAGAGAAGCATATAGTGAGCCCCTCTCCCAACCTGCCCTATCCCCACCTCTGTACACATCTTTGTCCATGTAGGGTGGAAGTGGGCAGGGTGAGCAAAGAGAAGTCACTGGTATCCCCATTGTTTCACCTCTGACCTCTTCTCTCTTACGACTTGGGCAAACACTCAATTACCTGGCTTGAAAAGGACAAGGGCCTTCATGCAGGCAAACTCTGTAGGGTCGACTGCCAACACCCGGAACCGTGAGATGGTTTCCTGCAGGATGCGCGTCTCCATGCTGGCCAGCACTAGCCGACCCTGGGAGCCACTGGCGGCAGAGGCCTCGGCGGGGGCCAGCAGGGGACAGCTGTCCAGAGGCAGAGACCACTGTATGGCTCCGAGAAGGAAGAGTTCACTCCATGCCTCTTCCAGAAGGATCACCTGTGCTCAGAGAGGGGATGAGTGTGACAACTGATACGCAGCACTTCTGGCTCAGCCTGAACCTTGGCCACCTTCTTGGGGACATTAGGAAAGGCAGGACTGTTTCTTGGTGCCCAGAACCATCTTCTAACCTCTGTCCCATATCAAACCCAGGGCTCTGGGATTTGGTACCATCTAGCCCAGCTGCTGGGGTTCCAAGATACTGTGGCTGGAACATTTAGGAAAACCTAGAGACATGGGAGTGGGTGACCAGGAGGATACCCAACAAGGGCACTTCCAGTTCAAGTATAGTCAAGAGATTCAACCTGACTCTACTGAGCTGCTGCGGTCAAGCCACTGGGAAGGGCTCAGCGCTTCAGTGTGCTGCTCTCTTCCCGGCTTTATTGAGAAGGTTCTGCCAGCTTGCCCAGGAGAGGCCCAGAGAGGTATCCTACAGGTGAGGAGGCTGGATTGAAACCCTAGCTAGAAGTCAGAGGCGTTATCCTGTAAGGAAGGCCAGGGTGCCCACTCGTGCTATTAAGTGTCAAGTACAGGGCATCCATAGGACCAGAGAGTGTTTGTCTAGGAGCAAAGAAGACCCCAGGGGCTATACACAGTCCTCAAATCCCATCTCACAACCATCGCCACTCAGAAATGTGCACCCCATCCCCATCTGAGACACATACCCCTGATCATACTGACTCAGAGACAGGTGGGCGCCCAATAGTCATCATTCCAGTTTTGTGTGTCCCCAGTCATCACCTGCAGAGGGAGGTGTGTGCCCCCCCCCCCGGCCTGATTGGCTTCCATGTTTGTACCTGATCCCGGAAGGGCAGGTTGGAGAACACAGGCAGGTTCTTGGCCCACTTGACAGCCATGAAGAGCAGGCGAGCTGAAGTCTCATGGGTGCTGTCTGGGCTGAAGGGGGACGAGAAGGGTAAGGGGTAGGGAGATGAGGGGAACTCTGGGTCATTGCTGGTGACATCGATATTCTCATCAGCTGTAAGAGGAAGTTGTGGCATCAGCTCCTGCTCTGTGGCAGGTGGCAAGGGGTGCCCAGGGCCCAGAGTGTAGGGATAAAGCCCGGGTACTCAGGTACTCATTCCTCAGTACCAAGGCATCCTCCCACTCACCATCCTCTGGTTCCAGCTTAGCACAGGTTTCTGCTGTTATAAGGCTGGCCATGAAGTGGTGGTGGCCTGCAGGCAGGAGGGCCCCTGGTCCCAGGGCTCTGGTTGCACAGACAGACATGGGACCTCGTGGGCTGGGCCCTGTGGGGGCCAGAGGAGCCACCAAGGACTCCAACCGGGGCTCCATGTCTGGCTCCATGTTGTCCAGGTGCACCTGGGCTGTGCTTCTTGGCTGGCGCTCATTCTGCACAGCTAGGGAGGGAGGGAGGCAGAAAGGGTCAGAACACCCCACCACTGGTCATACACCCCCAAGTTCCATCATGCCACTCATTGACTGTCTCACCGTCCTGGTTCATGCCTGCTTGTAAGCACTTCTTGAGCCGGCAGGCCTGGCACTGGTTGCGGTGGGCCTTGTCCACTGGGCACATCCCTGCCCCAACCTGGCACCTGCCAACGGAGGGGAGCCCCAGGTGTCAATGTCCTGTCCAAACTCCATGTTTGCCCTGTCCTCTTCTTCTCCAGACACCCTCCACCCCTCCCCAGGGTCCATCGGGGACAGGAAGCCAGCTGCACTCCCTGAGCCAGGAGGTTGCGCCCTGCTGCACCTGTAGACGAGCCTCCTCCTCACACTCCTCTTGAAGAAGCCACTGCAGCCATTGCAGGCGTAGATGCCATAGTGCTTCCCGCTGCTGCTGTCTCCACACACCCGGCACTGGAGTGAGGGTCCCGCACCTGAGGGGCAGAGGCTGAGCCAGCTGGGTGAGGCTGGGGCAGCCGGGTCATATCCCCCCTTCCTCAAGGGCCTCTCCACCCCTCAGCCCCGCCCTGTCCTCAGGCTCCTGCGCACCTGCGTTTAAGCACACCGGAGTCCCGCCCGCAAGTGGGTTCGCCTTGCCTTTACTTCCCCTCCTCCTCCCATACCTCTCGCTGCAGGTGACATCAGACCCCACGGTGCCACAAGAGCTTTGTCAGCATCACCTTCAGGAGCCCCTGCGGCCAGTCTCGAAGGTCTCGAAGGCGCTTCTCTCGTCTTTCCTTGCCGCTCAGCTGAGCCGTGCAGCCTGGGCTCTGCCGCCTGTGTCCAGGCTTCTGGGTTTGCCCAAAGGCTCCCCCATGTGTGCCCTTAGCCCTTGGGTCTGGGCCTGCGTTCTCTGGCTCTCGTCGTGGTTCCTGCAGACCACCAGCCCACAGGCTACTCCCCAAGGGCCCAGAGCTGGCCTCAGAAAGCCATACCTGACAGATCCTCCTCCAGGCTCCAGCTGTCAGGACACGCCTTCCTGGAGGCAGCCTCCATTGCTGGCACAGTTGCAGCCATGCTGGCTTCCTCCTGGGCAGCCTTTGCCTTCCTCCCTGAAGGCGGCCTCTGGGTGCTGAGCCAGTCCCTCCTCCCTCCCCACTTCTGCCTCTCCACTCGTGCCCTATCTCTCTTCTGACTCTACTTATCTGGCCCTGGAGGTCTCCCTCTGTCTGTCTCTCCCCCTGTCTCTCCTCTCTGTCCTCCTGCCTCCTGTCCGCTGTGTCAACTGCCCCTCACAAAAGCAGCTTTGGCTCCTGGAGATTTCTCCTAGGGCAGCGCTGGACGCAACTTATGATCCCCTTAATCTTTACTGTCTCCAGAGAGGATCAGCTGGCCACACCTGCAGCCTTACCAAGGTGCCCCCGGAGCCGGTCAGTCCTGCCTCCTTCCCAGCCCCCAGCTGCCCAGTGTCCCAGGTCCCTTCTGCCCTGAGCATTCCAGGTATTTGCCATCCACTGCCAAGTTTTGAAGGGCAGCGTGGTGCTCCTTCCCATAGGACGCTAGTCTTTTGGTCTGTGGGCACACACATGTGTGTATCTATATGGCTACAGGAACGTGGGACTTGCTTGGCACCTGGGGAGGACAAGCTCTACATCCTGTTGCTTCTCACTTGACCTGTTGATGGGGGACTTCTTTGGGCCTAGGGTTTGGGGCATTGGCCAGCCCCCTGGAATGTCCACAAACCCACATTTCTGGGATAGTGTGAGGCAGGGAGGTCTGTGGCCCAATGTGAGGGTCTCTTTCAGGACGGAGGGGGATGGGCGCACAAAAGGGGAGCTGGCTGGGCTGGGCCTGCGGAGGGGGGAGGCGAAGAGGGGAAGGCAAGCTCTAGCTCTGTGCCTGGTGACCAGTTCTCAGGTGCCTTTGACCCACTCTTCCCAGGGAGGGCGCTAAGGAGGGGTGTCTATGTGGAGCCCAGAAGAGTAGAGAGAGCAGAGAACAGACCCAAGTCAGTATCCCTGCTGCCTCAAAGGCCAGTGTGTGTCCCTGAGAGTCCTGTGTGTCGGTCAGAGCTTCAGTTTCCTCTCCTATAAAAAGAATGACAAAAGTATCTGTGGGAGGGCTCTCCCTGGTGGCACCACATGTTAAAGCACCACATTATGATACTCTCTGAAGCCACTTCAGCATGAGTTCAATCCCTGCCAGGGAGGTGACCCACAGGGCGCGGCAGCCTTGCCAAGGTGCCCCTGGAGCTGGTCAGTCCTGCCTCCTTCCCAGCTCCCAGCTGCCCTCTCCTGACCCGCCCGCTGCTCCCCTCAGCAGTGCACTTTGTCAATCTGCCTGTTCTGCTCGCCACTCTGTCTCTGGTGAATCCACTGACCACCCCTACACCTCTGATCTGTACCCCAGTTCTGTAAGCATAAGTAAATAAATCTTAAAAAAAAAATAGCTATCGGGTAGTTGGGGCAGCTAAGTAGGAAAACCCATCAAGTATTTTGTGCCTGATACTTTATAACACATAGTAAAAGATGGAGCTTGGTACTGCTATTCTTATATTGTATCAGCAGATAGCATATTATTTTATATATTATTATGAGATACTTAACACGCTAAGATAATATATTACATCTCAGGGTTATTGAGAAGATAACAGAGCAATTCAGAGGGACTCCCTGTCCATCTGCCCTCTGCCCTCACTCCCACTTCACCCTCCATGGTCCTCTCTACCCCTGTCCATGTCCTGGATGGGGCAGAAAACCCCATGTTGGTCTGGAGGTGCCTGATGTCCTCGGAAGACCTGATCCCATCTCTGGAGGCATACTGGGTTGTTTTAGCCTTGGGGTGTGGACCCAGAGAAGGGGCAGTGTGAAACTTCTGGAAGGACCATGGAGTTAAGCCCAGAAGGGGTGGGGCAGTGTCCTTATATAAGGGGTGTTAACCCTCGCTGTGACAGGAAAGCACTGTTTGGGATTTGGAAGGTCAACTCGAGGGCCTTTACTGGTAATCTGCTTTCTAGGGCCTCAGAAGATCAAGGCCAGGGGCCTGGCCCGACCTTCTTTGCCTCTGTCCTCCCTCAGGCCTTCTTCTGACAGCAGCCACTGGGGACCCTCCTTTGCAACATCTCCAGTGCAAAGGAGGAAGTGCAGCGAGGAAGCCGAGGCAAAGAAACTGAGAGGGAAACTGAGGCCAGTGGGGGTCTTGGAGCAAGGGAAGGGTAACAGTCCAGGCTGGCGGCATCCACCAGGACAGGCATCCTGTGGGCACGTTGTATCACCAGTCGGAGTGAGAATGCCAGTGAGACGGGGGCCCACTGTTCATGTTCAGGCTTTCACAGCCCTGCTAAGAAGCTGTGTTACTGCTGAGTTCTAATAACACAGGAGGAAACTGAGTCTCAAGAGACCTGAAGGGATCTGTTCAGGTCACACAGCCACGGAATGAGCAGGGGGCTCTACTGTTTCTCATGTCCACTTTCCAGCTCTCCCTTGGTGCCCTCGGAGAAGCCTCTCAGCAACTTCTGTGGCGTTCAGTGCTGGCGGCCTGGGTGAGTTGGTCCTCAGGAGAGCAGGCCTCCCTGGGGGGCGGGAGGAACTGCGCTTCATTTTTGGCTAAAAAGGGAAGGAGACGGGTGACATTAAGGGAGAAGGTGACATTAAGGGAGTTCTTTTCTTTCTTTTTATTCTGTCAAGGGAGATACTAAAGAACATTATTAAGCATTCATTTTACGATTCATTTTACAAGAGCCAAGAGAGAGGGGAAAGCTGGAGGAGGGTATAAGCTGGGTCCTGATACTGGAGAAGGCCTGCAGGGGGTGGCAGCCAGTGCTCAAAGAGGAGGAGGGGCTCTCCTGGAGTGGGGGTAACCTGAAAGAGCGGAGCACCCAGGGCTTCAGGGCAGCACACTCCCTTCTGGCTCAGAGGTGTAGGCTTAGGCCAGTTTTTCCACCACCAGCGTTTTGACTTCATCCTCTCTAAAATGTGCAGAATGTGTCTGCTGGGAGCCGCAGGGGGATTAAGAAGAGGAAAGGCAGGGGTTAGCACAAGGGAAGATGACAGGGAGGAGGCAACTGGATGGGCCTGGGAGGCCAGAGGTTGGGTGTGACCACTTTGGAAAGGCTCACTCCGGGGGGCAGGAGGGAGTTCTCAGGTCCAGCTGAGGGGAGAGACTGTTAGCAGGGTGGCATTTACCAAGAGAAGATAGACACCTGGACTGTCCCTTACCTGTGGGTCCCTTACCTGTGGGTCCTTCAGCAAATGCACAGGAGAGACCCAGGGACCCCATGAGTCTTTGTTCTTCTGAGCCCTGCCTCTCCTGCTCTGTGTCCTATTCCATCCTATCCTTCAGGGCTCACCTCCTCCAGGCAGTCTGCCCTGACTTCGGTTTATCTACTCTCTTTCTAGAGGCATCTCAATGGTCAGATGTCCTTAATGTAGAAGCTCATGCTAGGTTAACTTTCCTTCCTGCGACAATGGAAGATTCCAGGGACTGGGTTCAGATTTTCATTTCAGTTGCACATGTGAATCACTAGGCACTTAGTGGACAGAAATTATTTTTCTTTTTTTAAAGATTTATTTGTGCATACAGAACTGCAGTACAGGCCAGAGGTGCAGGGGCCGTGAGAGGATTCACCAGACACAGAGTGGGGAGCAGAACAGGCCAACTGACTAAGTACACTGCAGCCAGGAGCAGTCCGCCTCCCGGGCAGGCGGGGATCAAATTCACGCTGAAGTGGCTTTAGCTTCTTAGTGCTGTGCTCTAACCCGTTACACCACTGGGAAGGGCCCCGACAGAAGTTATTTTTAACTGGTCTTTATTTTCCTGATATGTTCCAGTTGGATCTATTACCCAGAAAGATAAAAATTAAGTGCATTGAAATGAGAGCCACCTGCAGAGTTGGATGAACATTTAGATGTTATCTTGTTGCTCCCTCACATCATTTTGATCCCAGCCCAGTTCCTCTCTTTGTGGCTGTGCTAGGGGACTGGATGAGAGCTCAGTGGGGTAGGGGTGTCTCCCTGATCTGTGACCACCAGCTGCTGGAACAGATGCCAAAGGATTTCTCTGCCCAAAGCCTTGAATATGCTGACAAAGCAGCCAGAGGCCACTTTATCACTAATACAATTATTCCCCCAGGCGACAGGTCAGCAACTTCCTTCTGACTCCAGGAGCGCTGGGGCTGGGCCCTGGCAGCCCAGGTGGGTGTGTGAGAAAGGCTGTGGAACTGTCTTCCTTCTGGGCCCTGAAGACCCCCAGAGTTAAGCCCCCTGCCCATCCTGTCAACCCTGTCCTGAGTCCCAGCCCAGAGCCAGGGGTGCCATTGTAGGGAGGAGGCGTGGCTCCTGGGCTGGCCTTATTCTCGGCACTTGCTCCAGGAAATCTGTCTTATTCTGCATTTCCTTTGAAATTCTCTCTTTTTGCCAAACAGGGTTTTCACCATTTCTGAGAAAGGATAGCTGCCCATACCCACAGTTTAGTACCCAGCAATTGTGCTTCCAGGAAACCATCCCACAGAAAATTTCACCAAGATTTAATTATACGGCTGTTTCCTGCAGCAATTTTAGCAGAACATCCATCTTAGATGCCTGGCTACATAAAGCATGTGCGCTGCCTTAATGGACAGCTATGCTCTGTCTCAAACGGATGCTTCTCTTTCCTTTGCCTGGAAAGATGCCCACAGTGTTTTGGCTGCAAGGAGCTCCAGAAGGAGACTTGAGGAAGCCACATGGAGCAGCAAGCATGTGATGGAGAAACCGTGCTTGTTTCTTGGCCCTGGACTGGTTGAAAGCGATGTGGGTGAGAGCCCCATGGGGAGGTTGACTATGGCAGTGTTTATCTTGATTTTGATTTTGTTCTTTTCCTCCCAGACTTGTCTGGCCATTTCTGACCCTGTTTCATGGGTCCCTGTTGGAAGGTGCTTTAGGCTTGTGACAGGATTTCAGGCCTTGCTTTGGGCCAATCCAATGGACTTTTACCCAGGAGGGATAAGTAACTTCAGGTGTTTGATTTGGAAACTATATTCCTTGTCTTCCCTGTATTGCACACTGATTGTATTAAAGTTCCTTTCCATTAAAGGTCTTATGTCTTGTCTTGATGGGGCGGGTGGCAGAACCTATTTAGAGCAGGCAGGTTTGGGGTTCAGGGGTGCTGCTCTCCCTGCCCTGTAACAAGATGACTGACACTGTTCACAATCCAATTTTCCCTCTTTTCCTGACATTCTGAGAGGTGGGCTTCTCCACGCTAGCTGAGTTATAATAAAAACACAGCGAAAAGCCTCCGGCATTTACTTATTGGGTTTGAATGTGTAATGATGAGTATATATTTCAATTATAACCAGGATAAAAATAAAGCACTTCTTTCTCAAAAGGAGAATGACTAACTTGAAAGAAATCTTACTACTACTAACAGTAAGAGTAATAATAGTAGTGCTTATGAAGAGATTGTTAGATGTCAATACATGTGAGGATGAAGAGCTGCTCTGCATTTCTCCCTGTCATTTTGAGGAGGGAATAAGGAATCGGGGACAAGTAGGGATAGCACTTAACTAATGCTTAACTAATGTGGAGGGGGAGTAGAAGGCTGGGCAACAGCTGAAGGACCCCTGCCTTGACTGCATTCTGCCCTTGCCACAGCCCAGGAGGCTGGGCCTCCGGCCCAAGGCCTCCCATTTGCCCAGGGGACTCTTGTCATGGGTTTAAGGTGGGGATGGGTGGGTGAGGGCTCCCCTGAGTCCTGAAGGTAGTTCACGGGCTGTTCTGATGCCCCTTCCCGGTCCCTCTTGTTCAGCCTTCGTCATGGCCAGGCCCCTACTTCAGGCTGATTTTGGGCTGATTTTGGTGTCTTCTCAGTGGCCCTGCCTGTGCGCATCCCCCGGCTGTCAGTTCATTCTGTCCTGCTGCTTGCCAGCTCATGAATCATGGATTGTGTCATTTCACGGATATACTGGAATCAGGGACTTATTTCTTTGCACTTAGAGCATGTTAAATGTTTCTTACACATAATTGTGTGTGTGTATATGTGTGTGTAATTAGCTCTAGTGTGAAGGCTACATGAAAACCCTAGAAGAAGACAGGATAAAATGTAGGCAAGGGTGAAGTAAAGATGTACTCTTTCATTCCTAAGAATAAATTCATATCTCTTCTGCAGAAAACTGTGAATTTAGAATATTTATACTGTTCCATATAGTCGTTCTGTTTTTGAGAAAGGAGCTAAGGAAATATTTTGAAATAA
>NW_004567124.1:1754766-1759064 GCF_000260355.1 Condylura cristata
GTGGGTGTTGGTGGGACCTCAGATACCTCACCAGAATGATTCATTCGTAATGCCCTAGTCTCACCCTTACTATCCATGTGAACACACTTAAGCTCTTGTTTTTTGGAAGAGCTTTGATTGTTTTTGCAGAATAAAAGCTGTCAAGTGGCTTCCTGGGTCCAAATCTTCATATTAATTATCTAATAAGCTGTGTGTTTGAGGGGAGAGGAGGGGGTGAAAGGTTTCACAGAGACAGAGTGGGGAGCAGAACAGGCAGATCCACTGAAATATGCTGCAGAGGGGAGCAGCAGGCTGGACAGCAGAGGCCTGCTGCACTATGTGGGTCAGCTCCCTGGCTGGGGAAGGAAATCAGGCCTGGAGGCTGGCAGTAGCCTAATAACGCTGAGACTTTAACCCCTGCACCACCAGAGAGGCCCTCTAGCTTTTTTTCTTTAAGTATAATTACATTATAGTTAAGAAAATAAGGATGATTGATATATTTTTGCAAAGAAAGGACTCACACCCTCCTTGCTCTTCAGTAGCCTGTAATGTGAGACGATCGCCACAGGGTGGCAGCAAGACGCCCATTCTTCTAATCCGTGAGCACTGGCGCCTGTCCATTTCTTTGGGTCATTTCCTTTAACAGAGTTGTCCATTTTCGTCCTTCACCTCCTTGTTGCATTTTCTCCCAGGTATTTAGTTTTTTTTTTTTTTCATGATGATAAATGGGACTTTATTCCTTATTCATCCTATTCATCCTTATTCATCGTATTGTCTTATTTTCCCCGTAGGTTAATTCAACTGAGAGAACTCATGTTTAAAAAGCTGAAAGGAGCCCAGGCTTTGAAGCTTTGAAGTGGTGTCTTGATTTCACTGTCCCTTTTTATTTTTAATATTAAAGTGATACAACCTGTGTATTAAACGGAATAAATTAAAAATGAACCCCACAGAAGGCAAAATATGTTTATTTGGATTTGAAACCTCGCAGGAGCAAAGATTCGGGCTATAAATCCAACCCCCCTCACTAAAACAAAATGAGGCAACCTTGACATTAGCACTGCAGGTGCTGTGCTCAGCCCACGCCTGCTCAGCAGCAGGAAGCCCTTATTTCCATCCTGAAATGGTGTCTATTACCACAGTGGAATACCGGAGATTTACTTTTTTGTTTCTGTTTTTTTTTGCCAGTTACTTTCCATCTGCCATAGAGCAGGAAGGTGATTTCAGCAATGATGTTTTTTCACTAGTTTCAGTTGACTGGTTCTGATAATAAACAAGAATTGTGTACATTTAAAAATTTGAAAAGTAACAAATTAGTGGACATAGTGAACTATGATTTTGTCCATCCAAAGATAAAGACTTTTCTGAATTAGCTTACATCTTCACAATAGCTTCCAATATTTGAAATTCTGAAATCTTATACGTGTGTATAAGGGTAATAGTGACCATGTAGAGTTTGAGAATTACAAAGTGAACTCCCATTAACCAGGTGAAGAAATATAAAATCACATCATATCATAATCTTCCTCTGTAAGCTAGCACCAACATAACATTCATCAAAATTATTTGCCTTGCTCTTCATTTTAACTCATCACCTAAGTAGGTACTAATAAACAAATAAGTAAACCATGATGTAAATTTTGTTTTAATTTTCAAACAAATCCAACTGTGTGAAGTTGATTTTGTAGCGTGATTCTCAAGATGCAGCAAGATTAATCCACTTTGTTGAATGCACTAGAGATTTTCACTGCTGTGTAATACCTCACCTGATGCAAAGTAATAGTTTTCCCATTCTATTTTTCATACACATAAAAGTTAAATGGAGTGTATTTCATTAATGTTGTCCTATAGAATTGTATTACCTCAGGGATTCTACAGTTGGCTTCCATCATTTAATGTAATAAGTATTTTTCACATTATAAACACTATTCATTTTTGTATGTAATTGCTACATTTTATTTATGTATATACTGTAATTTATTTCACCATTCCTGAGATTTTCGTCGAGATTGTTTCCAATCAATTGTTGGTATAAAGAATGTGCAGGTGAACAGTTTCACACAAATATTTTCATCTGTATTTCAAAGCATTTCCTTAGGTTGTTTCCCAAAAATAGAATTACCAGTTCTATTCTAAATAAAAAATATGTTGACTTCAAGGTTCTCTGTACAAGGGTGGTATGAATTTATCTCCCCATAAATGAATGAGGGTGCATGTTCATGCCATCCTTATCCAAGCTAGCATTCTATCTAGGTATCTCCTCAAGGCTCTGATACACACTCCCTAGCCCCAACCCTTTCAGCCCTTCCTCTCTGCTCCGAACTGCCCCTTTTTGGACCTCTAAAGTTATCTTTATTCTCGCCTTGGCACATTCTCCTTTTGGCCACCAGGTGGCGCGCCCAGCGCTTTCCACTGTCAGTATGGCTGTCAGTTTGGACTTTCCTGGTTCTTTAATGTTCTAAGCGCTCCTCCTTGCCACAAGGCGGCGCCCTCCGTCATTTTCCTGCATATTTGCCTAGGTCACCGAATGTCACTCTGAAGCTCTCCTCCTTTATTCTGTACTTCACTCCTTCCCTCACTCCACGTCTCCTCTTACCCGTTTTTTTGCGACTTTCAGACCCCTCCCCGTTCTATCCCTCTCTTGTGACACTGTTGTGAACCTCTCCATTCTTCCCAAATTACCCTTGCAGTCCCGGAGGGGGGTGTGTGTGTGTGTCCTTGTGTTCCTTATAGAGACAACTCTCAGCCATAACAGAACTGAATTTACTTGATCTCAAAATGCAGTAATACTGAGCAAATAGGTGTTACCTCTAACAGAGATGACCTTACTTGAACTCACAATTGAGTTTTACTGAGCACAGTTGGTAATAACTATAACTGAGCTGACGCTACTTGAAATCACCAAGTTCTACTTGAACACCATTGGTTATAATTATAAAAAAACTTTTGGTACTTGGGTACACAATTGAGCTCTAAATAGCTCCATTGAAAAAATAACTGATATTACTGTTCTTTAACTTAAAATGAGTTCTTTATAGCACAAAAGGTAAAAACCAAAACTGACCTACTTGAGTTCACAATTAAGATCTACTGAGCAATTAGTGTTAACAACAGAGTTGACCTAGCTTGAACTCACTAATTAGTTTGAATGAGCACAATTGGTGTTAACTGTTTTGGAGCTTTTGCTACTTAAAATCATCCAGTTCTACCTGAGGACATTGGTTATAAATAAAACATCTGTTGGTACTTGGGTTCACAATTGAGTTCTAAGTAGCTCCATTGATAATCATTATAGCAAAGATGACTGACCTTGCCTCAAAACTGAGTTCTTCATGAGCACCAAGAGTAAAAACCATAACAAAACTCACCTATTTGAACTCACAATTGAGTTCCACTGAGCAAAATTGGTGTTAACTACAAATGAGCTGACCTTCTATGAACTCACAATTGAGTCCTACTTAACACAATTGGTTTTAACTATTACTGAGCTTTTGCTACTTGAAATCACACAGTTCTACTTGAGCACCATTGGCTATAACTGTAACAGAGCTGTTGATACTTGAGCTCACAATTGACTTCTAAATAGTTCCATTGATAGTCATTGCAATAGAGATGACTGATCTTGGCTTAAAACAGTTTTCAGAGCACCAAAAGTCAAACCATAACAGAAGTGACCTAGTTGAGCTCACAATTGAGTTCTACTGAGCACAATTGGTGTTCACTATAACAGAGTTGACCTAGCTTGAACTCACATTTGACTTCTATTGAGCACAATGGGTGTTAACTATAACAGAGTTGACCGAGCTTGAACTCACTATTGACTTCTATTGAGCACAATAGGTATTAACTATTATTGAGTGTTTGCTACTTGAAATCATCCAGTTCTACTTGAGTACCATTGGCTATAAATATAACAGAGCTGTTGGTACTTGGGCTCACAATTGACTTCTAAATAGCTCCATTGATAATCATTATATCAGAGATGACTGATTTGGCTCAAAACTGAGTTCTTCACAGCACCAAGAGTCAAAGCCATAGAAGAAGTGACCTAGTTGAGCTCACAATTGAGTTCTACTGAGCACAATTGGTGTTAACTATAAATGAGCTGACCCTCCATGAACTCACAATTGAGTCCTACTTAACACAATTGGTTTTAACTACTACTGAGCTTTTGCTACTTGAAATCATCCAGTTATATTTGAGCACCATTGGCTGTAATTGTAACAGAGCTGTTGATACTTGAGCTCACAATTGACTTCTAACTAGTTCCATTGATAGTCATTACAATAGAGATGACTGATCTTGGCTCAAAACAGTTTTCA
>NW_004567124.1:1760589-1769923 GCF_000260355.1 Condylura cristata
GTTCTACTGAGCACAATTGGTGTTAACTACAAATGAGATGACCATCATGAACTCACAATTGAGTCCTTCTTAACACAATTGGTTTTAACTACTACTGAGCTTTTGCTACTTGAAATCATCCAGTTCTACTTGAGTACCATTGGCTATAAATATAATAGCGCTGTTGGTACTTGGGCTCACAATTGACTTCTAAATAGCTCCATTGATAATCATTATATCAGAGATGACTGATCTTGGGTCAAAACTGAGTTCTTCACAGCACCAAGAGTCAAAACCATAACAGAACTGACCTACTTGAGCTCACAATGGAGTTCTACTGTGCACAATTGGTGTTAACTACAAATGAGCTGACCTTCCATGAACTCACAATTGAGTCCTACTTAATACAACTGGTTTTAACTATTACTGAGATTTTCTACTTGAAATCATAGAGTTCTACTTGAGCATCATTGGCTATAACTATAACAGATCTGTTGATACTTGAGCTCACAATTGACTTCTAAATAGCTCCTTTGATAATCATTAATAGAGAGATTGACTATTCGTGAGCCCAAAACTGAGTTCTTCATAGCACCAAGAGTAAAATCATAACAAAACTGACTTTACTTGAGTTCACACTTGAGTTCTACTGAGCACAGTTGGTGTTAATTCTTAACAGAGCTGACATTATTTGAACTCACAATTGAGTTCTACTGAGCACAGTTGGTAATAACTGTAACTTTTTCTACTTGAAGTCACTCAATTCTACTTGAGCACCATTGGTTATAACTATAATGAAGCTGTTGGGCTCACAATTGAGTTCTAAATAGCTCCATTGAAAACCAATATAACAGAGACAACAGTTCTTGAGCTCAAAACTGAGTACTTCATGAGCACCAAGAGTAAAACCATAACAGAACTGACTCTACTTCAGCTCACAATAGTAGCTCTACATAGCACCATTAATAAAGGCTATACCAGCACTAGAATCTTTGAAATCACTGAGTTATATGATCATATTTCATAATAACTGTAACAGAGCTGACTGCATTTCAGGTCACTATTGAGATCTAGATAGCATCCCTGAGTATCACTATAACAGACCTGACAGTATTTGAGGTCGCAATAAGTTCTAAATAGCACCATCTATATAACTGAACTGTTTTGAGTTCACAAATGAGTTCATCATAGCATCAACAATAAAAACCATAATGGAGATGACCGTACTTAGGTCTCAATTGAGCTCTGCATAGCTAATTTGATAAAAATAGTAACTGAGCTGATGCTATTTGAAATCACCAGGTTCTATGTGAGCACCATTGCTAATAAGTGTAAAGGAGCTGTCCTTACTTGAGTTCACAGTTAAGTTCTATTTAGTACAACTGGTAATAACTATATCAGGGCCAATGCTACTTGAATTCACACTTGATTTTTGCTAGCACCATTTGTTATAGGTTAGGAATTTACAGTACTTGAGTTCATAATTGTGTTCAACATAGCACCCTTGGTTATAACTATTGCTATGTAGAATCAATTGTGATCTCAAGTAATGTCAGCTCTGTCACAGTTATAACCAATGGTGCTCAATAGATATGGGTGATTTCAAGTAGCAAAAGCTAAGTGTAATGTCAGCTCTGTTACAGTTATAACCAATGGTGCTCAATAGATCTGGGTGATTTCAAGTAGCAAAAGCTAAGTGATCATTATTACCAGCTGTACTCAGTAGAACTCAATTGTGAGATCAGGTAAGGTCATCTCATTAATAATTATTACCAGTATTGTTATGTGACATCAGTTGTGAGCTCAGGTAACGTCAGCTCTGCTGTAGCTATTATCAATGTTGCTCAAGTAGAATTCTGTGACTTCAATTAACATCCACTTTGTGAGCTCAAGTTTTGTCATCCCTGATATAGTTATTACCAGTGGCGTTCATGTACAACTCAGTGTTTTCAAGTAGCATCAATTCTGTGATGTGCTAAGTAGAACCCAGTTTTGACCTAAGTAATATCAGCTCCTTTACAGTAATTACCAATGGTGCTATATAGAACTCAATTGTGACTGGAAATAGTAATCTGTTATAGTTTTTTTACTCATTGTGCTCATGATGAACTGATTTGTGACTCAAAAACAGTCCATTCTGTTATATTGATTACCAATGCTGCTATTTAAAACTCAATTGTGATCACAAGTCCCAAGAGCTCTCTTCTAGCTATTACCAATGGTGTTATGTAGAACTCAATTTCAGCTCAATTACCATCAGCTCTTTATTGTTATTGCTCATGCTGCTCCTGTAGAGCTTAATTGTACATCACCTCTGTTAAGCTTACTACAAATTGTGCTAATCTAGAAGTGGTGGTCTCAGCATGAATTCTATTAGTTTTGATGATGGTGCCCAAGTAGAACTCAGTTCTGAGCTCAAGTTATATCAACTGTTACAGTTATTACATATTTCACATGTAGACCTCAATCGAGAACTCAGTTAATATTAGCTATGTTCTACTTATTATGCAAGGTAGCCCTTTACTACAAAGCATTTTCTGGATATTAGTACTGATTTTATTATCATAAAAATGCTTTTGTGAACCTTCCTCATTTTTGGCAACCTGTCTAGGTTGCCTGTTTACACTGGAGACAACTAATGATCCTTGCCCTGTCCTATTCTAGAAGAACCAGAAGTTTATAAATTTTCAAGTGTGTGACCTCATTATACACTAGAAACATTACCCTTTTTATAATATTGACTAAGTCCCAGCATATTACTGGCTTTTATGTATTTATTTTTCAGGGTTTGGAAGCTGGACAGACTTAACTTTTATGTGGATTTTGAAAATTGTGTCTTCTAAAAGTAGCTAAGTAAGAAAAGAATCTACCCAGAATAAATTTAGGTGAGTGATGTGAGTGAAAATCTATTTTTCTCTCCAGATTGCACAAAATGCACCAAGGTTACACATGCTCCCCTTACACTTCACAGTGCATTTTTACTGCTTATTAAATTATTATATAAATCATGAATTGATTCTCTGAGATCCTGTACAAAATGCTCATCACCTATTATTCAGTTTCTATCACTTTAATACCAGGTGGTGTTCAGATTGCCTTTTTGCCTTCATTGTTGTCAATATTTAATTCCAATTATTTCTACCCAATGAAATTAAAATAGAAATCCAAAGAAATTTGTACTGGATCATATGTGTTTTATTTATAACGATAGCACAGTTTTTTTCCCCCTACCCTTTCAAGATAAGTACGTATCATTTATTTTATCTTTTGTCAAATATAAAGTTACTTGGATGTTATTTCACTTTGGCTCCCATTTCAAATATTTAAATAACAAGCAATATTTAAAATTAAGCAAGTGTTAAACAGATGATTTGATTAAGTTGATTACATTCTACCATTGTTTTAATTTAAAATATTTGCTCCATCTAAGATATTTATAGGATCACGGGCTTGATCTCTCCAATAAACTGCTATAGACGAAGAGGACATGGAGATAAAAGACTTGCTGGAGGCGCCTGGTCTTCGCTGCCAGGAAAGTCGGAAACCCCCACCAGCAGAGGGCAGAAGAACAGTGCAGAAAGCCAGCTTAGGCACTGGCCTCAAAGCCAGTCCTTTTGGGGGTAAGGGGGAGAGGGAATCACAACCTTTGTAGCCAGTGATGGTTGTCTGAAATTTTCTGAGAAAAAGGATGATATTCTGGCTGCTGGATTTGGTCACAAAAGTCATGCTGTTGGTGACATTCCTGGAGTCTGATTAAAGGTTGTCAGAGGAGTCAGAGTCTCTCAGCCCTATACAAAGGCAAGACAGAAAGACCAAGGCCATCAGTTTAGAAGGTGAAAGCACACCAGCATAAAATTTTACATACCAGAAAAAAACTAAAATTAAAAAAAAAAGTACTTGCCAGAAACTATACACACAGCTTAGTTGTAGAATCCAAACTCAGTTTAGGTCAGGCCAATACTAACATTGCTTAACAAGGCTCAGGCATTAACACAGTGCTATGTGTATTGTGTTGAAGCCAGATATATCTACTGTATAATAAGGGCTTATTTCTACTATTTATTCACCGGTGTTTAGATTTTTGTAAGCTGAGGATGAAAGGGTGTCTGTTAGGGACAGATGAGAACACAAACACACAGTAGGTTATTTTTGTGCTTAATATCTGGTGGCCTTTCATAAACGTTAACTGTGATTGGTATTAAATGAAATAATGGGAATCTACGGGGCTGCCTTTTTTCACAAGAAACATTCCAACGATTTTAAAAACTGATCCTTTCCTTCCCAAATCCATGCTTTACAAAAATATTTTTACATGACATCTCAAAAATGTTGCTCAGATGCCTTCCTTATGAATAAAAATTGACCTTCTGAACTGAGAAACTTGAACTGATGGTATAGAAAAGAAAATCACCATGGTCATGATAAACAAATGATAGATACCATCTGAAAAATTCTGAGATATGAATCAGTCCTTTCTAATACTTTTGAAGATTTAAAATGCATACATGGAAATATAGATATACTCTGTGCAATTTTATTTTATGATTACCTAACCAGAGCACTTTTGCTGTGAGCATTTGTGTACAGAAAGGAGCGCAGGGACACACCCCTCTGAGACGCAGAATCAAACAGTGCCGACAGGAGGGAAAGAACGGGGAGGGGTAGAGAAAACACAGAAACGAGTGAAAGGGGACGTGGAGTGAGGGAAGGGGAGAAGCACAGATAATGCACAGGGTCACTAGAGGGAAATGCAGTGATTGACACAGAAGAGCAGGAAAGTGACGGAGGGCGCCGCCTGGTGGCAAGTAGGGGCAAAGGCGCTGAGAACTTAAGGGCCTAGGAAAGTCCTAACTGACGGCCATACTGACAAGGAGGAAAGGGCTGGGCGCGCCACCTGGTGGCCAAAAGGAGAATGTGCCAAGGCAGAGAATAAAGATAACTTCTGAGGTCCAATAAAAAGGGGGCAGTTCTGAGCAGAGAGGAAAGGGTGAAAGGGTTGGGGCTGGAGAGTGTGTATCAGAGCCTTGAGGAGATACCTAGATAGAATGCTAGCTTGGGTAAGGATGGCATGAACATGCACTCTCATTCATTTATGGGGAGATAAATTCATACCACCCTTTTGCAGAGAACCTTGAAGTCAACGTATTTTTTATTTAGAATAGAACTGGTAATTCTATTTTTGGGAAACGACCTAAGGGAATGCTTTGAAATATAGATAATAATACTTGTGTGAAACTGTTCAACTGCACATTCTTTATACTAACAATTGATTGGAAACAATCTCAATGAAAATCTCAGGAATGGTGAAATAAATTACAGTATATACATAAATAAAATGTAAAAATTAGTTTCACAGGAGGACAATATTAATGAAATACACTATCTTTAACTTTGTTTTTTAAGATTTATTATTTGTGCATACGAACTGGGGTACAGGCCAGAGGTGCAGGGGTGATGAGAGGATTAACCAGAGACAGAGTGGGGAATAGAATAGGCAGATCAGCGAAGTAAACTGCTGAGGGGAGCGCGGGTGGGTCAGGAGAGGTCTGTCGCGCCATGTGGGTCACTTCCTGGGTGGGGGTCAAATCACACTGCATCTCGCTTGCAGTAGTGCATCCTAACCCATTTAGCCCGCCGGGGGGGCACCTCTCTTTAACTTTTATGTGTATGAAAAATAGAATGGGAAAACTATTACTTTGCATCAGGTGAGGTATTATACAGCAGTGAAAATCCTTAGTGGATTCAACAAAGTGGATTAATCTTGCTGCATCTTGAGAATCATGCTACAAAATCAACTTCACATAGTTGGATTTGTTTGAAAATTAAAATAAAATTTACATCATGGTTTACTTATCTGTTTATTATTATATACTTAGGTGATGAGTTAAAATGAAGAGCAAGGCAAATAATTTTGATGAATGTTATGTTGGTGCTAGCTTACAGAGGAAGATTATGATATGATGTGATTTTATATTTCTTCACCTGGTTAATGGGAGTTCACTTTGTAATTCTCAAACTCTACATGGTCTCCATTTACCCTTATACACACGTATAAGATTTCAGAATTTCAAATATTGGAAGCTATTGTGAAGATGTAAGCTAATTCATAAAAGTATCTTTGGATGGACAAAATCATAGTTGACTATGTCTATTAATTTGTTACTTTTCAAATTTTTTAAATGTACACAAATCTTGGTTATTATCAGAACCAGTCAACTGAAACTAGTGAAAAAACATCATTGCTGAAATCACCTTCCTGCTCTATGGCAGATGGAAAGTAACTGGCAAAAAAAAAAAAAAAAAAAGAAAAAAAAATTAAATCTCCAGTATTACACTGTGGTAATAGACACCATTTCAGGATGGAAATAAGGGCTTCCTGCTGCTAAGCAGGCGTGGGCTGAGCACAGCACCTGCAGTGCTAATGTCAAGGTTGCCTCATTTTGTTTTAGTGAGGGGGGTTCGATTTATAGCCCGAATCTTTGCTCCTGCGAGGTTTCAAATCCAAATAAACATATTTTGCCTTTTGGGGGTTCATTTTGACGGTGTTCAAATTATTTTGTTTAATGCACAGATTTGCATCACGTTAGTTAAAAAAAAAAGAGAGCGAAACAAGACACCACTTCAAAGTCTGGGCTCTTTTCAGCTTTTCAAACATGAGTTCTCTCAGTTGAAAAACCTATGGGGAGAACAGGACAACACGATGAAAAGGAATAAAATCCCATTTAAAATCATGTCAAAAAAGAAAAACTAAATACCTGGGAGAAAATTCAACAAGGAGGTGAAGGACGTGTACATTGGACACGTGTACATTGGACGTGTACAATGGACAACTCTGTTAAAGGAAATGACCCAAAGAAATGGACAGGCGCCTGTGCTCACGGATTGGAAGAATGGGCGTCTTGCTGCCACCCTGTGGCGATCGTCTCACATTACAGGTTACTGCAGAGCAAGGAGGGTGTGAGTCCTTTCTTTGCAAAAATGTATCAATCATCCTTATTTTCTTAACTATAATGTAATTATACTTAAAGAAAAAAGTTAGAGGGCCTCCCTGGTGGTGCAGGGGTAAAAGTCTCAGCGTTATTAGGCTACTGCCAGCCTCCAGGCCTGATTTCCTTCCCCAGCCAGGGAGCTGACCCACATGGCGCAGCAGGCCTCTGCTGTCCAGCCTGCTGCTCCCCTCTGCAGCATATTTCAGTGGATCTGCCTGTTCTGCTCCCCACTCTGTCTCTGGTGAATACTCTTACACCCCCCCTCCCACACCTCTGGCCTGTACCCCAGTTCTTGTATGCATACATAAATACATTTTTAAAAAGTCAATCAATTAACACCAGACTTACGATCAGAGCAGTTGGGTCAGTCCCTGAAGGGCTCCATCTCGGCAGGTTACACTCCCTGTCTAACGTGCAGGCCTGCTGTGCGAACCCCAGAGGCCCTCTGTGGGGAGAGGAGACACCTGCAATTGGAAACCATAGCAATGTACTTTCTCTGTCCTCCTCTTGGAAAGCTGAAATGAATGTCCAAGTTAGAGAAGAGGAGACTTCGATAGACTGTTCAAAAATATGAAACTAAAGGACATTCCTAGGCATTAATATACACCCGACTCATGCTCTGAGAGCAATTTCCTCAAACCATCACTGAGGGTAAAGGGTAACTGCTCAAATTAAAGAAAGGAAAGTCAAGTCCCTGGGGCCATGTGATTGTGCATGGTGACACCAGGCCCCTTGGGTGATGAAGTGCCTCTTATATAGAGCAGGTCAGTTTTTCTGACACTTGAACTGTGCAGCAATCAAGATTTCTGGTGGAGAGGCAGGGAAATAATCTGTGTTGGTCTAAGAAGGGAAAAATGCTCTTTAAATTTCCCTATTTGGATTCTGTTAACTCAACCCTGTCATTTATTGGAAGTTATAATACAATAGTAGTGGGTTTTAAATTCCAAATTTCTACATCACTTCTCCATAAAACAACACAAAAACTGTTAAAGAGGAACTCAGCAATGTCACAGTGTTGGGCTATCATTACTGAGGTTCAAAATTGCCAGCACTCCTTGCCCAATGAGCAAGTAGGGAGATTTGAATAAAGGGAACCCATGGTTGGTATGGGAACCACCTCAAAAGACAGAACCCTTCACCATGTATGGAAAAGGGGGTCCAGGACCCATTTTATGTCAAAGGTCAACATCTCAGGCCCCACATCCAGCAGAAAACAGGTTATAAAAGAGCCCCAAGCCCTTCTGTGTGACAGGGTGGTCCCAGGAAAAGGGGGGAGGCTCCAGGTTCCCTGCCCCACTCAGGGAAGGGTGTTGCTGATCAGTGAGGAGGGCGGGCTGCAGAGGAGGCTGAGGAAGGAAAGAGGACAGAGAGCAAGGAGGAGGCCTGGAGAGACTGTGGAGCAGAGACACGTGAGGAGTCACACTGCTTCTGCTCTTGGACCTCGCCGGGGAGAAGGTCACTGAAACAGACTTGGTGAGAGCCCTGGGAGGCTGGCCAAGGCAGCGTCCATCGGGATGGACGTCCATCCCGATGCTGACTGCGTTTTCCTCCCAGACTTGTCTGGCCCCTTTTGCCCTGTGTCTAGGGGCCCGCACCAGAAGCTGCCTTGGGCTTGTGGCAGACTTTGGGGCCTCGTGGCCTGTTTCGGGCCAACCCCGATCTGCTGGGCATTTGCCCACAAAGGGATGGTAACTGGATGTTGGTCTGGAAACTGTCTTACCTGTTCTTTCCCCTCTCTTGTGTCTGTTGCGCACTGACTGTATTGGGTCACTTTCCCATTAAGGCCTATACAGGAGTGTATGTTTTGTCTCGGTGTGGCAGGTGGAAGAACCTACTGAAGGGCTAGTTTGGGGTGCCTGGAGTGCCCCTCACCTTGCCTGGTAACACAAGGACCCCACTTTCTGACCAACATCACAAGGGGTCTGGAATGACCAAAACCATGTTGAGAGTGAAACTGCAGGTCTTACTCCCTGACTTCAAACTGGACTGGAAACAAAGTTTCATATCAAATTAGACAGTTTATTAGAAAAGTAAAGTGAGGATTTGCACCCAGGAAGCCGCCTGACAGCTTTTATTCTGCAAAAACAATCAAAGCTCTTCCAAAAAATAAGAGCTTAAGTGTGTTCACATGGATAGTAAGGGTGAGACTAGGGCATTACGAATGAATCATTCTGGTGAGGTATCTGAGGTCCCACCAACACCCACGGATGCTGCAGGAAGGCGTGGAGGAGCTCACCTCTCTCTCCCTTCCCAGGGAAGGCCATGCCTGGGAGACGCGGGCTGAGCGCCATCGTCAAGCCTTCACCTGCCTGCATGGCCAACTCTCGGGGTGATGTCTGGCTTCATCTTAGGGGCTGATGGCCTGA
>NW_004567124.1:1770413-1782084 GCF_000260355.1 Condylura cristata
CTGCTGGGTCCTGGAGGACCAGGTTCCCCCTGGCGGGACTCCTTCCTAGTCTGGGCAGCACTGACAGGTGAGTGAGGCGGCTGGGCGGAGCGCGCATGCCCGGTGGGAGGGGCCGCGGGCAGGTGCGGGTGGGCGGGGCAGCACTGGTCCGCAACCTGTTCTCGGTGGCCACGCCCACCCGGCCCTCCTGCAGCAGCCTGACAATTTGGAAATTCAAACTGAAATGGAAACAAGTATCCCATGTCTCCTCCATAAAAATATCGTTAACTTAGAAATTCAACAAGCCATTAAATCGCAAAACGCGTCCATTTGATTTCAATACTTGCTCCTCCTCTGCTTCGCGCCTACTTCTGTGCTTGGCCAGGCACTGGTCTCCCTCTCCGCCTCTGGTCATCTTCGGCGCTATTGCCGCATTACCCATCGTGGCCACAAGGCGGCGCGCCCCGCCGCTTCTCTGCACTCTGGTCCTGGGGCGCTTTGGTCCCCCAGCCTCAGTCCCTCCTCTGCCATCCATTCGCGGGGGGCCAGCTAGCTACTACCTTAATTATAAGTATATACTGTAACTTATTTAACCATTCCCGGGGGTTTTCCTTTATATTGTCTCCAATTATTTGTTACTATGAAGAAAGAGCTGGTGAACTTTTTTCACATGCTTTTTATCTGTGCAAAATAGTTCCTTACTTCCTTTCCCAAAAACAGAACGACTGTGTCAAGCAGTATAAATATTCTAAATTCACAGTTTTCTGCAGAAGAAATATTAATTTATTCTTAGGAATGAAAGAGAGTACATATTTCACCTTCATCTTGCCACATTTTATCCTGTCTTCTTCAAGGGTTTTGATGCAAACTAGGCACTAGAGTTAAATAAATAGAAAATTTTTATTATGGCCATAGGGAGAAAACTCTGTATTGACTGTTGTCTAAAAATTGTCGAGGTTCTTATGAACCCTAAGAATCTACTTGGCTCTAAACAGCTGCTCGTTTCACTGTTACAAATATTTTTCTTAAATGTGGAGAAATGCAAACACCATGGTCTGTGGCTTCTGTAGACAGGTTATGTGTGTCACACTCTGTTCGGCTTACTGGTAAATCATTCACTAACTAAATTTTCACTTTAGGTAATTATGTTTGGAAAAAACACAGAAATCTATTCCTTCATAGCATCATGGAAGTCTCTCCTATTATATCTTCTCGTAGAGATACTTGAATTTTTTGTAAATTAGAAATAATTTCAGGGATGCAGCCCAAGTAGAGGAGCAAGCCCAAGTTCTGAAACTAGAGAGATATGGATGCGACTTCCTCAGTTGCTCTGTCACCATCGTGCGTCCTTAGTCTGGCTGAGACCCGGTTTCCCCAGCTGTAAATTGTCAGGGTGATGATGACAGTTAAGGGTGCTGCAGGAGAGCCACACAGAGGAGGTGCTGTTAAGTGTAGGTTTCCTTACCTGGTCAGAGATAAAATCTGTGCAACACCACCGTCAATCCAGGTTTCAGGAAACAGACCGAAACGTGAAGTCTGTTTATTTGCCATTCATTTCAGAAATCTGTTTGCATCTACCCTGTCTGACCGCATCAGGGATCTCCCTATTTGCAAATGTTCCGGTTTGCACAACATTTTGTAAAGACCACAGGATATATGCATTCCTGACACCCTAAACAGAGCCTGGCATGTAATATGTGCTCAGTAAATATTTGTTGAAGGGAAATGTACAGCCTAAACACATTTTAAGGTGTAGCTCCTTAGTGGACCAAAGATGAGCAAACACTACAGTATTTGAACCGCTTTTATCTAGAAGTCTGTGCAGTTTGAGGATCAGTGATTTGACATCATCCGCTTCTCCCCCAGAGCCTTCCTCTCCTCCTCCCCTGCTCACAGAGCTCTAGTTGTGTCCTGGGCCCAGCACCCAGTGCTGGATCTGGATTGTTCCAGGCTAAACATGTGCAGTGCGAGCCGGTAGCAGGCACAGTGGGCCAAGAGTCCTGGAGCCCTCGGTGGCTTTTATGATCTCTCTATGCCACGTGTAGTGAGGCAACCAGGCTCGGGCCAGGCAGGAGGGATGGGAGGCCTGCAAGCCTCTAGAATGCCAAGGAGGCACGCCTTATAATGTGATAAGCTGGGCCTTCCTGGTGGAACAGGGGTTAAAGATCAGTGCTATCAAGCTATTGCCAGCCACTGTGGCACAAGTTCGATCCCTGTCCAGGGAGCTGACCCACACGACACAGCAGACCGCTGCTCCTCTCAGCAGTGTACCTCAGTACATCTATCTACCTGCTCTGCTCCCCACTCTGTCTCTGGTGAATCCTCTCACCCACCCCCACACCCCAGCTCTTGCACACATAAATAAAAATAAATTTTTAAAAATGCCTTCAGGCTATGCATCACCCTTCAACAAATGTCACTGAGCACAGACTACACGTCATGTGGCAGCCTCCCAGCTCCTGGTGAATCTGCCCTCTAGAGGTCTCAGTCTCTCTGCTGAACAGCCCTCTCCGCTGCCCTCATAGGCTCCGCCAGGCCCAGGTGTGCCCACTTATGCACGCCGCCACCATGCTCCAGATGTCCGCTATCAGGCATGTGTTTCCTAAGAGGAAATTTGTTGGTTTGGGGAGGAGACTTTGGCAAGTGTTTACTTTCTCCTAGAGACACATGCAACTGCAACTGTCCTTCCTCCTTCCTCCCCGCAAAAGGACCTGAAGTTGGAACAGGAGAAGCTCTTGCAACCGTGAGGAAAAAGTCAAGAGAACTGTAGAGAAGCTGGCACAGAAATGACTGAGTTGCTGATCTATGCCAGCAACTGTTTCCCTCTAGGCTTCTTGTTACAAATGAAAAATAAGGTAGCCAAGATTTTATTTAACTTGTGGTCAAATGAATGCCAGAATGGACATGGATTATCTGGTTAAAAATTAAATCGTGTGTGACACATGAATACAAAGACTTAACTGCTTCATCAGTTAAAGGGGTAAACTGGTAGATTAAATCCAAGAATCTGAACTTTATAACCTCAGTGCAACTTCCCAAGAACAAGAAAATATGAAACTAACGTATAGGGTGAAGAGACTCATTTTCAAAGGATCAGCTTTACCTGAGAGCAATCAGAAATGCGGAATTGCAGCCTTGCCCAAGAATTAGAACAAGAAGTTCTAACAAGAACCCTGGCGGCAGGTTAAAGAGCAACAGGCACTGTTCTGTCACTCTCAGCTGTGGCAAGAATTCCCCAGGGATACTAGGGGTATCACTGCCTGGGCTCTATCCCCAACAGTGATTACTAGAATATCTCCAGAGTTGGGGTCCTAATATCACTGAAAACAAAACATTCCAGTTGATTTTATCACTCAGTGAGGCTTTTAGAAATCTCCATACACATCTTGCCACTTAATAGTCAAGTCCTTGATCAAGTTATGTGTTCCCTTTGAATCTCAGTGGTTTAATACTAAAATGGTTACAAGTGATTATTTCATAAAATTAAATAAATGACGTGAGGGAACTGGTCCATAGTAGGTACTCAGTGAATCGGGGTTTCTCAGCCTTGATGACTACAAGGCTCCATTGGGGGTACAGGGTAGACTTACAGGCTGCTATCTCCTCTGGGGGAGGGAGGATCATCATGATAGGGGAGTTCAACCCCACTGACTCTTCACTAATACTCACCAAAGTACACCTGATCTTACTGCATCATGCTTTCCCTGCCCACACAATTTTATTTACCCAGGTAAATGTAGATTGTAGACATCATGACCCTCATTCTGGAAGGTCAGCCCAGTTGACACATTCTCTTGCTTGATCAAACACCACCATCACATCCAAGTGTCAACTGAGCACATCCTTGCATTCAGTTACGCCATCTTAAATGTCTATTCAATTTTTTGTTCTGCTAATTCTGAGGGTCTTGTTGCCTCTGAAGTATCTTCTTCCACAGTTATGCTTTGCCATTACCAGAAACATCTAGTTTTGCACCAAGTCTGACTCCCTCCCTGTCACTGCTCTTTGCTGATCTGCCAGGTATCTCCATGTCTGTCCCTGACTGCCTTTGAATGTCTGAAGTGGTTGAAGCCACCATTTCCCCTAAACCAGACCCCTCCCCTCGCTCTCAGTACCAGTGACCTTTCCAGTCACCATCCTGTGGGTCCTTCCTGGTGGTCAGTAAACCTGTATGAGGTTAGGCCCCGGCAGTGGGGCTCCAGCCAGGGTGTGATCTCTAGAACAGAACAGACTTGTTAGCTCTTCTTGATTGCTGCTGTACCTGCATGGCAGCCTACAATCCTGAGCAGAAACACAACTTTTCACCAGTGGCTGAGTGTCCCCTCCAGTCCTTGTCCATCGGTGACTAACCCATGTGGAGAAGAGACCAGCGCTAACCTGGGCTGGAGGTGTGTAAAACCTGCCCCTGGGGGATGGACACGGGAGTGGCCCAGGCAGACGGGAGAACCCAGAGCTACTGAGCCTAAATCTCAGTGCTCTCGTTCCTAGACGGGGCTAACTTTCCAACTTTCTAAGTCGGTTGTTAGATCAGGATGTAGAGAACTTGTGATTTGGGTAAGAATAAATGAAACACTGGGGTAATGAAAGTATGAGGACCACCACTGAACTGTGAATTTTAAGAAGGCTAGAGTAGTCATCTTTAGGTGAAATGGGTCTTACCACAATAAAAAGAAAAGAGAATACATGGAGATTTTCCAGGCACAAAAGGTAGATTAGAGTGGTGAAGCACATTTCCTGTATGATAATATGCTTCCAAGACTTACAGGGGAGAGCTGTAAAGGAAGGAGTCCAGGGCAGAGCTTGTCCAGTCCAGTGGCTCCTGTGGGCATTATCACCTACATCCTATCTATTATGCGCTATATTATCAGTGCCAAGATAACCTGGAAGATTTTGTTAAATACAGCATTAAAACCAAGACTGGGCCTGGAGGGTTGCTGGAAGAAGTTGTAGTCAGGTTGAGAATTGGCTTGGTGGGTCTTGATCTTTTCTCCTTCTTGGGGGAGGTTTGGAGAAACATATGTGGGTTGCAGAATGATTCTCTAATAATAGCTAGTCTAAACTCCTCAGGTGATTCTGACACACAGCCAAGGTGGAGGATGAGCGCCAACAAGCAAGGGTTCTATGTACCTGAGGCGACCCGAGCAGCCCAGGCACCATGCAGCACCCCGAGCCAATGTCCCGCAGGCACTTGGAGGGAAGGCTGTGTTCAACCATCTGAGCGGATTGGAATAAGGCCCGAGAAAGTACAAACATGCTAACAAAGGTGATCCTTAACCAGTTTATTGTATTTTTACAATAATAAAAATAAATTAGTCATACACAAAAATAGTTGTCACTTTTGCTGAAACCAGGACTGTATTTACTCATATAATTCACCTGTTACCTTCTACCTCCTTTAAAAAATAATACAGTGGTATAAGGGTGACATGAAGTTATGGAGTTTTTAGAGAATTCCATGTTCCTGGATATATAGTGGGTGGGATGACCCCAGGCTCTACATCCCCACCAGCAGCCCCATCCTGGACACTGGGGCATGGTCATAACCCTTCAAGTTCCGCCCTGGCCCTGCCAGGACCCGCCTCAGCCACAGCTCTCACCGAGTCTCCCACAACTCTTTGATGGTGATTCCAGGATGCAAGGCGGGGGGGGGGAGGGGGATGAAAAAAGTCTCAATATTTCCTTCTCCAAATTTTAGGGATGAATCTAGAGAGATTATATGAACAAATTGGATATTTAAGATGGAAAGTAGAACTCTTAAAGGCACGATGCCAGGTTGAAAACACTTGAATGAGTAAAAAAGTAGAGTCATTCATGTTCCATCTTAAAACCAAGGAGTTGGACTTATTGGTACACCGAGTCATATCTACAGACTGTAACTAAGGCATCATGTAGCCACTTTACAGGAAGCTGGGTTAGTATGATCAAATGATTTTACATTAACGTGGATCACATATGTAAATAAATACCTATTAGGTCCCTTTAAAATTAACATATTCTAAATAATAGAACTATTTTGGTGTAGTGACTCACTCTGAAGATAGAGTTCAGAATACATATTTCCTATAAACATCTTGTATTTACAAAGAACAAAATAATAAGTTACAACAAAGTATATCCTTCTGTCAGACTGCATGGGTGGGGATCAAGGGAGGAAATTTATGTAACAGAGTGAATGGCTTTCATCTCACTGAGGCAACGTTCACCACCTGGAAGACGGATGTGTCCGACACTTTCAGTCAATTTTCCTCCACAAGATGTGGGGTGGTTGTGAGTGGAGAGAATTGCTTTGCTTTTGGCAAAAGTGTGGGAAAGCAAGATAAGCTGAGAGAAAGAGATGGTATGTGGAGGGCCCTTCTCTAGTCAAGGCTCTGCCCCAACAAAGTGTGGATCCCAGGCAAGAAGCCAGCCAACAGGGATTTGGTTATTTTCCTGTGAAGCAAAACCAGACACGTGGCTCTGACCAATCTTCTGGTAGTTTCTGAGGTCTGAGATCACAGTCAGCTCAGACAAGAGGTGCAGAAAGTAATGTCAGCTTCAGGAAGGCTGACATGGCCATTGGATGGAAGTGGGTTGAGCACTGGTCATGCCAGACCACGTGGCTCACACAGAGCGGTTTGACTTACCATCATCCAAGTCCCAGTGTGGAAAGTCCTAACATTATAAATCACGGTGCTTAAAGTTATCCCTCAGCATCCCTGACGAATGGCCATTCACCCTCTGCTGAGACCTCCGGAACCAGGTCGGTCACCACTGACTGCAGAGCCCTTGAAGGCTAAGGAAGAGGGAAGTTGGTTCTCCTGCAAGAGCTTAACTTTCCCTGCCTGTAGCGCTGACCACGTGCTCTTGTTTCTTCTCTAGGCTAAACAATCTCATAAAATCCTTCACTTTTTTTTTTTTAACAGTTTGTACTCCTCATCGGGACTGAGCACGCTCATCTGCATGTTACACCTTTTATCAGGATTCTTTTAAAGTATCTGAAACTGCAAACACATGCAGTTTGGCTCTCTTCTGTGCTTTCTCCCTGCGTGACCTAAATGTCTGGTTTGGTTGGTCATTTCATCCTCCTTTCTTGATTCACTATGAGCTTAGTCAGCTGAAATGCTGATGTCTTCTCCTCCCCTTCACCACTGTAGGCCAGTATTTGCTTCCTGGTGGATTTGTAAGGCCCAGGTTTTATTTTAGTCTCCCAGATCTCTTTGGATCACTGGAGTCACTAGCTTTCCAACTTCCTGTCATTCACAGATTTTATCAGGAAGGCAACCATTTTCCCATTTAAGCTGTCTGTAAAATGTGTTATATGATGGGAACTGGAAAGATCATGCTTAGTGAAATAAGCCAGAAAGAAAAGGAAAAATACTGATGGTTTCTCTCATAGCAGGAATATGACAGAAAAGGTGAGAAAATAATGATAATGATGAACAGCTATATACCAGAGCCATTTTGTGGGGGTGGAGTGGGGAATGGGATCAGAAACGATGGGGGTAGGGAAGTGCACTGGACTATGGTGATGGCATATGGGTGATATGGTGATGGGAAGCCCAAAGGGGATTGCAACTGAGATGGAAAAATGCACAAAGTGATGTAAAAACAAACTATATATAAAAAAATGTGTTATATGATGAGGATCAGACACTGTCCTCCACCTGCCTGTCTGATAGAGGTTCCTTAGACTTGATTATGCACCTGTTTTAAGGAAAGTCTTTTGACCATTTATCTCTTCTTCCACATGAGAAACCTGATATTCAAAGTCTAAAATGGTTACTTAAAAAAAAAATCGTGATTTAGAAAGGTATGAATGAATCATGTAGATTTAGCTTTCTATTTTGGTGAAAATAAATTGATCTAGTGACTTCCATATTTCATTCCTCTCAAAAGCCATTCATTTTAAAGCAAAAAAAGTCTTGAATGTTTAAATACTAGATGAGACATATCCTGGAAAATGAAGGGGAAAATCAACACTCCAAGAACCCTGGACCAGAGAAGTAAAGCGAAGGGACAGATGAAAAGTTCTGGGCCCCTGTCCGTGACAGCTTCCCAGGGCTGGACAGACCTGGTCTGTTGGTTTCCCGTGGGCTGGCAAGCAGGGGGGCATCAAACAACATGCGATAATCAACAGAACCCCCCCCCCAGTGGCTGGGCTCAAACATTTTTTAGTGCCCTATTTCTTGTGTTACTCCTTTTCTTTGGGGAGAAGTGCAGGTCAGAGTGAGGGTGGGAAGCACAGACCACATTACATGGTCTTTGCCTGGGTGAAAGCAAAAAAACCGAACTATTTCTGGGTGGAGCCTGGCTGATTTTTGCGATTATTCATATTCAGCTTTCATTCATTTAAAAATATGGAGCAGGGAAGAAGACAATCCACTACCCAAGGGGGGAAAGGCAGAATTAAAATATAAATTTAAATTCTGCATCATGGCCAGGGAAGGGGACATGAAAGGACTGAAAAGGAGAGGACAGATAATGGGAAGGGGAGGGGCATGAAAACAGGGTGCCAAAAAAGAGGCAGAGGCATAGTGAAGGAGAGCGAGCCACGGCCCAAGCTTCCCTCAGATTTCCTCCCCACGGAAGTTCTCACGTAAAGACCAAAGGACCACAACTGTACGTTATGTTAACAAAGGTGTTTAGATGCCAACATATGAAGCTAGGAAATTAGTAAAAGGTCGATCTCTCAGACAAGTTGATAAAATCCTTGTTCTAGCAATTTATAGTCTTTCCCAGGAAGAATGAATTCTAAGAAGAGCTCAACTATTTGTTAGAAAAGAACTTGCCTTTAGGTTCTTCCCCTCCTGCCAGAGTGACTTGACCCACTGCTCCTGTGCCCATCAGGACCGCTCTCTCAAAGGACAGTTAGGTGACACCTGGGAGCCACAAGGAATTGTGAGATGTAAAGGGAACCAGCCCACTCACTGAATCCTGAGTAGGAGCACATGGGGTGTTCACCTCCCTTTTGATGGAGAAATCCCTTGAAGGATAGAGCTGTCATTCACAGAGAGTGGGCTCGGACCTCTGTCACATGCCTCTGTGGGGCAGCAGGGAAGGCTAGAATATCCTCACTTAACTTGAGCTGATACCAGTCTTTCTTCTATTCTACCCAGAGATCTTGCCTTGCTCTCCAGCACGCGCAAGATCCAGTCTTTTCTGAGGATGCCTTCACATGATGGGTGTGTTCAGCAAGATGTGAGAGGTGCTGTGTAAAGGAAAACATACTTCGTGACAAGAAGCAAAAGTAAGTAGTGAGAGGGGAGTGGTCCTGGGGGGGACCCCCTACCCCCCTCAACAGCCTTGGTGTCTCTGCTCTGCTCTTGCTTGGTTGGCACTGATCTCTGGGCCTCTGCCTGCTGCTTATCCACACAAGTTACCCACAGGTCAGGAGAGAGGAGGGTGCTCTGGGACAGTGGTGTCTGCCACTTGGGGAAAAGGACACCCAAGAAGGTCAAAGAGAATTTCTGAAAACCCAGTGGTAGTAGGAACCTAACAGAATGTCAGACTCAGCTGGTGGTAAAAGCTGCTTCCAAAAGCTGACTCTAATATAAGTAAAGTGTTTTTGCAGATTTGGGGTTAAAGGGCTCATGGGGAAAAGTGAATTGCTAAGAATCCGGCTTGCTTTGAAAGGGAAATAGACCTAGGACCAACAGTACTAAATAGAATACATTTTCTGTAAGCTTAGCTTGACATTATTCTTAATGGATAAATATATACATATCTATATGTGTGTGTATGTATATATATGTATGTATATGTATATACATGTATATGTATATATATATAAACATACATACATTTCCCCCCTTAATTTTCAGACAGTTCGTCTTCCAATAGGCACTACATTCCCTTCCAGTCTGAGGCCTCTGCAATCATAGTCATGTGCTGCCTAACAATATCTTGGTCAACAGTGGATCATTTATAGGATGGTGGTCCCTGTACGTAGTAGGTGTGTAGCAGGTATACCATCTTGGTCTGTGTAATTACACTTTATGCCACTTGCACAGTAAGGAATCTGCCTAACAATGCATTTCTCAGAATGTATCATTAAGTGACATATGACTGTTCAGCTAGTTAAGTGACTCAGGAAAGAAAGACCCTGCTGTTGCAGCTGTCAATAGATGGGTTCATAGCTCAGCTTTTCTCAGCTGGCTGCATTAATGAAGATCTTAGTGCTCAATTCTGGGAGGTGAGGTTATGGATTGTGAGTTGGGGGAAGGAGGGATGAGAATTCACAAAGAGAAATCTATAAATTGAACTGGAAAGACCAAAGGGAGATTCAAATATAAGTGAAGTGTTTTTGCTGGGGCAGATGGATCAGCCCTTCTACTGAGAAATGCAGGTGAACAGCTTAGGATGACTGGCTAAATGAGGGGCTGGAGTCAGAGTGCTCTGTAAATCTTTTTTGGGACACAAAGACTCTGTGGCCAAAGGTAACCCACTAGGATCTACGGGAGGTACCTATTCTAGAGAATGGAATCAGATTTCTAGGCAATCACCTTGCTTTCTTGCCTCCTCGTACGAATCTATGAAGGTGCGGTTAATAAAACCTGCAGAGTCCTGTGACTCAGTGGGGGAGATGGCAATAGAAACAGACTTTGAAACAGCTGAGAGTAGGGAATCAGAAAGGAAAGGATTCAAAGGGCTGGGCTTTGTCAGATTAGAAACCTCTCAGTCTGTCAGTCAGATATGACCTGCATCCTGAGACCTAGGACTTCTGGACAGACCTTGGACTGAGGGTTTTGTGGTCAGCTGGGGTCAGGTCTCAGCTTTGCCTGAACGAGTGACTGTACCCTGAAGGTCAGTGACCCTGTCAGCAAACCAGGGATAGTGCTTCATTCCCTGACTCCCATTCTGGGGTATCATGAGGTGCTAATGAGCTGATATTTGTGAATATATCTGTGAAGCTAAACCTCTATATTGACATAGATAGTTGTGTCATTAGGTAGGAAAACAGGCTGATATCTTTGAGAATGGAAACAGGCAGAGTCAGGCTGAGGTATGCAGACATCTCAGCAAGGCTTAGCCAGGCTGTAGGGAGAGTCACTGCCTCTTCTGACTCTCCAAGGGGTGCTGATATCAGAAAAATCGGTGGCACCATTAGGGCCCACTGCTGAGCTGGAGAGTGTCAGCATGAAAGGGACACACTCTCCCTGCTGTGGGGTTTTCAGGTGGCAGATCCCCAGGCGAGGCACGGTGGCTTTGCTCATGGACCCCGCAGAGGTCCATGAAGGGTAGGTGCAACCACCTGCCTTCAGGAAGTGTGATGCAACTGGCTGGCAGGCCCTGGGCATGGGAGCCCCTGTGCGTGCAGCCGCAGTCCCGCTGCTTAGACTCCCGGGCCTGTTCCCTGATGTGCTGGGGGGTTATCTGCTGCGCAGGAATCCTGGTTGCCTGCTGGCCACACGTGTGCAGGACGCACAGCATGCAGTCTTGTAGTAGTTGTAGACGCAGAGGCGTGCCTGGACCACCACGTTGCAGTTGTAGTATCTGTCCTTGCAGTTTTCATCTGTAGCAGAAGAGAAGGAAAAAGATTTGCAACTTGCTGAGCATAAAGTAGGGCCTGGACTGAGGAATGAGGCTTGTCATTCTGGTCCTGCTGGTTCGACCTATGGGATGGCTGGATGCACACTGAGACCTTGCATCTTTTCTTATTCTTTTAAGTGTGACAATGAAAATGGGTAAACTTGGGCCCTCCCTGGTGGTGCAA
>NW_004567124.1:1783454-1791000 GCF_000260355.1 Condylura cristata
TGCGCCACCAGGGAGGGCCACCTTACTCATTCTTAATGCTAATTCCCACCACATCTCAATCATCTTTCCATGCTAGGGTTTAGTTTGGGGCTCGCTCTCTATTCTGTCCCCTTGGTTAGTTACCTCGTCTAGGTTCCCATGTCTTGATGTTTCCTAACACAGTTCATTATTAACATTGCCTTCACCATTCTTCACTTTTTGTTCTTTTATATAAACCTTAGGCATATTTTGTCAGATATTTCTATAAAAAAACACTCTCTGGACTTTGATTATCATGGCTTGAAAATATGGATGAGTGTGGATAGTAACTGACAATGTATGGGTCAGGAGCTTGCTTTTCATAATGCTCACACCCATATTTAGACACATTTACACATCATAACATACAACTGCAGCACATTCTGTCAGGATCTCTGGGTGCTGTGACAGTTTAATTGACAATTTCTTTCGGGTGGTAGAAATGTATCTGCTTTTTGATTTTATGAGTTGTAAGAAATTCAATAATTCATTCTGTAGAATTTCCTGAGCTCTGTTCTTCATATGTTTTAATATCTGTACATTCTGGAGAGTGCATCTTTAGAACAAATCCCTAGATTTTGTTCTGATTTGGAGATAGAGAACTTTGTGTCTTTCTTTCTTTCTTTCTTTTTTTTTTGAGAACTTTGTATCTTAACAGATATTGCCAAGTTCTCCAAAAAGATTGCCCCCACTACAAGCAGGAGCTGACTTCTCCCCAGAACTTTGTCATCAATGAATATTGGCCAGTGTTTAAAAGGGTTTCTAACATTATGGAAAAACAGACTCCAATTATTTTTTAAATTTGCATTTCTGATTACTGGTGAGGTTAACCACGCATTTCTTCTGCTTCTTTTGTTAAGTTTGTTAATCTCTTCCACCCTTTAAAAAAAATGGATTCCCTTTGTATTGTTTCTTTGTATATTAAGATTTAGGGCAGGGAGAGGGAGATAAGCAGTTTTACTTTCACAGCAAAACTAAGAGGAAGGTATAGAGATGTAAAGTTTCTTTAAAAAAAAAAATAATAATAGGGTCTTCCCTGGTGGTGCAGCGGGTTAAAGTGCAGCACTAAGATCGAAAGCCGCTTCTGTATGAGTTTGATCCCCAGCCCTGGAGGTGACCCACATGGCATGGCAGACAGCTCCTGACCCGCCTGCTGCTCCCCTCAGCAGTGTGTTTCATTGATCTGCCTGTTCTACTCCCCACCCTGTCTCTGGTGAATTCTCCCACCGCCCCTCTCACCTCTGGCCTGTACCCCAGTTCTGTATGCACAAATAAATAATCTTAAAAAAAATAGTTTGAAGAGTGGTGCGTGTGTGTTAGGGATTTACCTTTGTCTACTTGAAGGAAATTTATTTGATTCCAGCACATTACCAGTTGTAAGATGATTTAATAGTCTACATGATGAAATGAAAGGTTATGAAGGGCATGCAGAGTTGAAACAATGCTCTATTTACTCATCTATGCACATATTACTTCTCCTTCATCACCCTCAAATGTGACTGACTCTCCTCAGCTCCAGAGTCTGTCCCTTCTGGCCATCAGCAAACACACTGTGCTTCGTAACTTGGTCTCACAGACTGGGCATTTGTGGTACCTTTGACTTTGGGGCATCAAAGAATACCGAAGTTTTGGCTACATTTTCTGTTTTGTTAGTCTTACAGTTCCCCCTTTCTTCCTTAATTCAACTGGAAACTGAAAAGATTTTTTTTTTGTCCCCTTGAAAAGACACAGATAAATGTAGAAGACAAAAACAGACTGGTTAAAAAAAAAAATCTGTATTGTATCTTATTAGTTAGAAACTGTCACAGATGTTTGCCAGCTGAGTGACAGCCCTTCAGAGCACCAGACTGGTCACACCAATAGCTGCTAGCCTGGAAACTTATACTATCAATTTCAAGGATCTGGTCATTCCAACTGTTTTTAATTATCTTGCTTGGCCTGAGACAAGCAGGCAACTTTATGAATACAACTGTTCAATGTCGAATTAGCCTACAATCTTTTAAAAAGCAAGCTAAGGAACAATTCATATTCCAAATTTAAATAAAAATCAAGTTTCAACTGTGTGTGGTGAATGAACCTCTCTGTGTGTGTGAATACAGTCATGGTAATGAAGTCACCACTGATTCCTCCTGGCTGTTGGCTGAACATTTTCTTCTTATATTGATGGTATCACATTTGAATAAGGTGCTTTCCATTTTTTTTCCTCACAATTTTCCATCCCTCTTTTTCTTCCTATTTGGGTTATGATGTCTGGGATGGTTAACTTCATGTGTCAATGTGATGGCCACAGGAAGCCCAGATGAAGCATTATTTCTGGGTATGTCTGTGAGATGGTATCTAGCTAAGGTCAGTGTTTGAATGGGTTGACTCTGTGAAGTAGATTAACTTCCCACAGTGGATGGACATCAGCCAGTCTGTAGGACCTGGCTGATACAAATAAAGGCACAGGAAGAACTGACCCCTTATTTTTTTCTGCCCATTGTTTGAACTGCACATCTTGTTACAAGTTCTGCCTCAGACTGGGATTTATGTAATCAGCTACCTTGGTTCTCTGGACTTTACGCTCAGACTGAGTCAGCAGTACAGATCTTGGTCTTCAGCTTGCAGTTGGCAGGCTCAACGGGGGGCTTCTCAGCCTCCATAATTGTGTGATAGGATTTCTAGCAGTCTCTCTACCTACCTACCTATCAATCTAACTACCTATCAGTCAGTCATCTATCATCTATTGGTTTTGGTTCTCTGGTAAACACCTAACCCTTAATGGGAGAAAAGTTTTAAATTTATCCTGTTTTTACATCCTGCAATAAGGCTTCTGGATTTGGGTATAGTTTATGAAAACTTAAACCAACCCCAAGTTAAATATTTTTTCCCAGTGTTTTAAGAATGTGTCTTTTGTTAATATCTTTAATTCATTAGTCATTTATATTTAGAAATGGCTTATGGTGTTTTCATCAAATGGACCTTCAATTGTCTAAATACAACAAAAACCTCTTATTTTCCCCACTTCCTTGAGACAGGGCTTTTATCACAACACCTACCAGATGCACAGGTCATGCTTCATTGTCCTTGTAAAAAGGAATGTTTCAGAATTTTCTATTGTAAAACACTCACTGATGTCTGTCTGTTACTGTTCTAGTACCATGTAGTTTTAACTCTGAGGTTTATAATATGTTCAAATATATTGTCTTACCATATATTTGAACATATCATACATAGATCTAAATCTTCTTTTATTTTTCTATGTGCTGACAGTATCCATTCATGAATCAGTTAGTTTCTCTATCCATTCATAGTTCCTTTTATGCTCTATTTGAAGGCTTTGTTTTTTTTTTTTAAAATAGTTTTCTATATTTCTTGTTCATTTTCTTCTTATGGAATTTAATTTACTGTTGCTACTGGGGATAGTCATCATATAATGTACTCATTGGTCATGGCTGGTACATAAGAATTTCTTTACTATAAAGTATTTATTCCATAACTTATACATCCTTCTTGAGCTGGATGAGAGGAGGCTAGGTCAGTATATTAAAACACTGAATTTAGCCCACAGCCACAGGAATCCATTGCATTATAGAATGATGATATATTTATTTATTTTTAAACATTTCTGTGAGGACAAACGAGTAAATAGAAAACCAGAAGCCTGAAGAAATCTAAGAAAGAGGGTCAGCACCCCTCTAATCTGGAGTTAATCCTGACGGAGTCATTTAGCCATTTTACTGTTAGCTAATTATAATTGGGTTGTCTCTGTTTTGTACGTTATAAATAAAGCTATTGTGAAAAAAAATAGACTTGGGGTGGGGTTTTGGAGTATCTGACACACCTCTGGAGGTTGCTTCATTCCACTGCACTTTTATTCCCTTTATCGGATTGGGATCCTGCCTTACAAATTGCAGCTCACCTACAGTCAAGTTGAAATCTTACCACTTTACCTTAAGGATCAAGGGACAAAATCTCGGAATGCATCACCATTTCAATCAATTCACACTGTCTTTTGATGGTTGGTTTGTGTGCCATCCATGCTGTGAACAGTCATTTGAACAATGAAATGAATCATTCCCAGAGTAATCTGACCCACTGAACCTCATGATTACACAAGGCCAGAAAGAGACTCGTTGGCGTTTTCATTCCAGAAGATTTGCCAGAGTTAAAAGAAAAGTGAATTCTCTCACTGCCCCTGCACCTCTGGCCTGTACCCCAGTTCTATAGGCATAAATAAATAAATCTTAAAAAAAAAAAAAAGAAAAGAAAGGTGAATTCTTTCTCCAAGAGAGGAATCTCTACTTACCAACTTCAGGGACACAGTCCTGAGGATTACAGGATTCTTTTTCTTCTGGTTTCAACTGGGGGTCACAGAGATTGCTGAGAGCCATGTCATCTGAGAGGCAGCGCACCTCCCGGACCCGGAAGCCGCCCTGGCAGCTCTTGGAGCACTGTGAGCAGAAGGGGGGTGTCAGAGTCCTTGATGGCGCAGTAGCCAGCACACTGGGCAGGGCGGTGCTGGACAATTTCCAACATCTCCAACAGGAAATAAAATGAAACAAACTCTCATGCACCTACAACCCGCTCCAGTAATCACTACCTTATGGCCAGTTCCGTTCCATCTACGCCCCCAGCCATGTCCACACTCCAATTATTTTGAAGCAGATCTAGGCCTCACATCACTTCTAACATGTTGCAGCTGTAGCTCCAAAGGACAAAGACTTAAAAAATTATGATACCATTATGATACCTGATGGTTTAGTTTCTTACCATATTCATAGGCTATTCATATTCATATTCAAATGCTGAATGTAGTCAGCATTTCTATTTCCACTTTTCTCATGCATATCATATTTTTAAATACAGTATTTGCAAAATGCTCCACTGTTTCTGACAATTTCCTTGATGTTTTGTATGAAGAGATACACTACTTTAATTTATATATATCTGATCCCAGACCTAGATGTGTCTATTTTTCTAGAATTCCTGGATCATTTTAGTGGACAGTGGTATCTTAAAATCACATTCTGGCTGGTAGATGTCCTACTTGAAAATAAGGGACTTTAAAAAAAATTTATAATAGTTTATTTTTACATATTTTTGTGCATTTTTCCATCTCAGTTGCAATCCCCTTGGGTTTCCCATCACCAAATCACCCATGTGCCATCACCATAGTCCAGTGCATTTACCCCTCCCCCTGAATGTTTTTGATCCCATTCCCCACTCCCCCCACAAAATGTCTCTGGTATATAGTTGCTCATCATTATCATTAGAAAATAATGATAATTATTACTATTTCCATATTTCACATTTCATTTCTTAGTTACCTACTTTGGTATTTATCACCATCTCTGTTTACTTCTGTCTTTTCATTGACATGCTAAATGAAAAGTATAGCCTCTGTAGTTTAGAGATCAAAAACACCCCAGCCTCAGGCCCCTCCTCCAACCACCTAAGCAGGAAGAGTCCAGGAGTGACCCAACATTGACTAAGTGAGGGAAGTGCTGCAGAGAATCTAATTTAGGGCTGAGCCAGTCCTGGCACACAGCAGGTGGCCCAGGTGTGACTGTGGGAGGAAGGCAGAATGATGTTCTACTGGGACTTTCTGCAGAGTTCTCAGACTTACCATGCTCCATTCTGTGTTAAACCATTTGGCCCCACAAGGCTTGAGGTAGCAGGACTGCTGGCTGGGGGGTCTCTCCAGGAAGGAACATTCGTAAGGGTCCAATACTTCAAAGGTGTCTGTGTTCTTCCTAACACAAATCACCTCCCTCTGCTGGGTCCCACTCCCACACTCGATGGAACACTGGAGAAGGAAGCAGAGAACAGCGGCATCACATGGTGCAAAGGGGATGAGAAGTAGAGTCCACCGAGGGGTGTTTACAGGTGCTTTCTGCCAGCAACTCAGTAAGGAAGCCCTCTGGGCCCCTGGAAGACATTTCTGGAGAAGCTGCACTTGGCTCAAACTTTCCTAACAGTTCTGTTTCTGAAGTGGAGTTGAGTGTCTCGCGATAGCACAGCTTGAGGTTACTGGCTGCTGGGGTGGGGGAGCCTGGCATGCTGGAGTGAAATAGCTTCCTTCAGACTCTCTCACAGGAACACACCTGCCAATTAACTTGGTTGTTTCTGTCCCCTAGATTGTGACTCCTCTCACTGTAAAACAACCTCCTAACATTCTGGTTTATCAGTCAATTCACCTGTTCTGCTCCCCACTCTATCTCTGGTGAGTCTGTCTTCTCACTCCCCGCACCTCGGGCCTACACCCCAGTTCTTGTATGCATAAATAAATAAATCTTAAAATAAAAAAGCTATCTCAAACAACACACATGAAGTTGGCAAAGATATACTAGGTAGAAATCAAGCGAGGGATCAGACAGAAAAATGCAAGTATTAGATAAAATATAATTCATGGAGAAAAGTAGTGAAGACAGACCGTGGTATTAAATAGGATGACTGTTTCTCCTGAGAAGTGACAGCAGTTATGTGTGTCTCTGCACCCAAAGAATTGCGACACTTGTGCTTGGGGAGCCCAAGTCCAGATGAGACTGGCAATGTCTGTTCAGTGTCAGTGAGGATAAATGTGACACTGGAGCAGAGCTGGCTCGAGGACAGCTCTGGGTCACTAGAGGCTGTAAGAGTCCCCAGAACCTAGACAAACTCAGGCGAAATAAACCCAGAGTCGACAGGGAAGAAGGCAGACATCTAGGCACGGATAATAGACTTGGAGAACACTTTCTGAATAAAAGTGGGGCTACTCTGCCTCCAGAGCTGAGGACTCCCTAAGTCTCAGGTCTCATTCTCCCATGTGGCTTTCTCCACAAACCTCAGTTCACACCCTCTTAGGACCTGTGCCCACAACTTCCCATGAGCCCTTTCACTCACGTCCACATTAGAGCTCTGAGGAAGGACTCTGTTTGGCTCGGACTGGCCACCTGTCTCCCTGCACTCTTTGAGATGTCAACTCTTATTTAAACTCCATAGCTGGAAGAAACACTTATTTTAAGACTGTGAAGTCAGTTAATACATAAGATTTACCTTTCAATAAATGGGCATGCTCTATTTCATTTTGTGTTTGTGAGGGAATAATATAAAATTCTTGGGATGGCGAGGTGACACATTTATATTGCCTTCTGGCTGACCAAACCAAAACCGTGTCCACCTTTGAACATGTCCTTGACCTTCTGGACAGCAGGACAATAAATCGCACATTTCTAATGTAACAGAAATAAACGCTGCACTCCTGGTTTCACATTACTTTCAGGTATCTGAGCTCATTTCGAGAGTCCATTGGAGGCCTGTAGGCAAAAAAGACTCTTGAATCCTGCTTGCCTCTCCTCTCTGAGGTTGGGAGACATGTAAGTTGACCTGCCCTTTGCTGTATGAGGCAGTGGGTCTGTTCCCACTGCCTCAGTTTCCATGGATATTTGTTGCAAAGGAGACCCCTTACACAGGCCACTTAAAAAAATATTTATGGCCGTCTCTGGTGGCGCAGCAGGTTAAAGCACAGCACTAAGAAGCCTAAGCCACTTCTGCATGAGTTAGATCC
>NW_004567124.1:1791460-1795774 GCF_000260355.1 Condylura cristata
AATGAGATAGAAAATAATAAACTAAGGAGAAAAAGGAACTATTACTTAAGCCCTTTCAAGATCTGAAGCAATGGGTAACCCTTTGTGATAGCATATCATGAACTCAAAAACAACCCTAGCAGGCCCTTCCTGGTGGCGCAGCGGGTTAAAGCACAGCACAAAGAAGCTTAAGCCACTTCTGCATGAGTTCGATTCCCACCTGCCCCGGAGGAGATCCACATGGTGCGGCAGACCTCTCCTGACCTGGCCGCCGCTCCCCTCAGCAGTATACTTTGTTGATCTGCCTGTTCTGCTCCCTTCTCTGTCTTTGGTGGCTCCTCTCACCCTCCGCATCTCTGGCCTGTACCCCAGTTCTGTACGAATAAATAAATAAATCTTTAAAAAAAAAACCCTAGCAAATTGGTATTATTATCTCCATATTTCATAGGAAATAGGCTCAGAGAGGTTAAATTAATTGCCCCAAGTCAGAGAACTAGAGAAGAAGAGAAGTAGGGCTGGGACCAGTTATGCTGGCTAGCTGTTGTCTACCAGCAGGAAGCATTTGAATTCTCCTTTTAAAAATTGTTCTCTATATTAGGATTATAAACACATTAAAGGAAATTTGAGAAGAAAACATTTCTCCTATGTTGTTTATATACAAACCTGCGCTTTGAAGAGGCTGAGATCACGGGGTTCATACATGTCCACATTCTGCTCTCCACCTGCCAGTCTAACATAAGAACTTCCCACGTCCCCCTGCCACCCCTGGTCACATGCTGCCGTAATGAGTTATCTATCATCACTGTGATGGCCCTAGACACCCCATCACGAACATCTCTGTTGAAAGCCCTTGCCCCTCTTTCTTTATTTCCTTATTTATTTCAGGGTAGGGTGACATGTTTAAGACAAATGAATACTTTATTATGATTCTTCACTTTCATTGCCGAATTGCTTTCCAAAGGGGTTATATCAACTTGCAAGGACAAGGCAGTGCATTTTTTAAGGGCTGCTTTTAAAGCTACTTAATAAAATTTCTTATCTCATAAGAAATAAAATTCTATATGGAGCCAGGGGTCTCGATAATGTGTAAATCATGATCAGCAGCCGAAATGTCCTTGGAGAACCAGCCAGTGATGGGAGTCAAGTGCGTAGTAGGTAGAGCAAGAACTCTAACTATGGATGATAATCCTGGAAGGGCAATACAAGAGAACAAGCTCTTCCACATTTTCTTAGGGGACTCATGTTCAATTTTAGAACAGTAAAGAAAAAAGTTAATTGATCAAATGAATTACTACCACAAAGTATTTGGTATCATTTGTTCTTTACAGCGAACAACCACAACTTAAAAAACTTCTGCATCTATTCCTACTCCCCCCAGCTTTGTTGAGGTGTAACAGGCAGATTAAAATTGTTTAAGATGCACACCGGAAGATTCAATATGCCCGTACATTATGAAAGAATTCTAACAATTGAGTTAATGAACACATGCATCTCATTACATATTATCTGTGTGTGCATAAACACTGAAGTCTACTCTTTTAGCAAATTTCAATTATACAGTGCAGTGTTATGAACCATAGTACCCATGGCACACATTTGATCCATAGTATTTATTCCTTTGACAAATGAGATACTGTATCTTTTTCTCAACCTCTCTTATTTCCTCTCCTCTCCTGTCCTCTCATGCAGGCCTTGGCAATCACCATCTGCTCTCTGAGTTTGATCTTAGGTTTAAGATTCTACATAAGTGAAAACAAGCAGTGTTCATTTTTTTCTCCATCAGGCTAATTTCACTTAGCTTAATGCCTCCATGGCCACTTACATTGGTACAAGTGAGAGGAATTCCTTCATTTGTGAGGACTGAATAATGTTCCACTAATATATATATAAAATTAATAATATAATTAATATGTCTATATATTGTCCTATGTATACATTATATATATAAAAGACATTTTCTTTATTCATTCATCTGTTGATGGGTTGATGGACGCTGTAAGTGTCCTGTAAGTGGCTGTTTCCACACTGCGGCTATCATGTACAGAACTGCAGTGGACATGGAGGTGCAGACATCTCTTTGAGATAATATTTTAGCTTCTTTGCCTATATACCCCAGAGGTCGGATGGCTGAGTCACATCTGTTCTGCTTCTCACACTCACATAGGTACAAAAAGTGGTTTTATTAACAGTCGCATCTATGCTTTATTATATGTTTATTGCCTCTCAATCATGTGCTGCATACTTTATGCACATTGCTTCATTTCTTCTAAAAATAATGTCCTAAGTTGCTGTCATTACCTGCATTTTGTAGACAAGGAAACCAAGCCAGAACATAAACTCCCTGAGGGCAGAGATATCTGGTTTGCTCATAGGTTTATCCCAAGTGCTTAGGAGCACACAAAAGTTGCTCAATAAACAGTGGCGCCTGGGTGAGGCTGCAAGAGCACAGTAGACTCCCCAAGGTCCCGGGAAGCCAGTGGTACAACTGGGATTCCAACCTGGGGCCCCTGGACACACCAGGTTCTGGTCACTCACCCCCTGCTCTGCTGCCTCTTATGGGGACAAACAGGTACACTCCATTCTGGCCACTCACCTGACTCCAGCTCCCCGCAAACCACTCCACCTTGCCCGTGCAGGGTCCGTTGTCACAGGGGGTGGCCTCTGCTGGTCGATTGTTCCCACAGCCCTCCAGGGGCAGGCTGCTGATGTGGTTGGTCATGCACACCACCGAACGAGTCCGCACTCCAGCCCCACACTCCGCCGAGCACTGGGGATGGAAGGAGGCATGTTAGGAGAAGGGGAGATCCCAAGGCTTTTGAGGTCATTTTCAGATAATTTGAAGGAGAACCCAACACCTGGTTTCTGTACCAACTCTTCCTACTAAAAATCTCTGAACACTTTCATTTATAACTACTCTACTATGGGATGTCATCATGGCAAATCTCTACTGAAGATGTTCTAGGACAGCCTGCATTCCAAACATTCTATCCCGTTACCTGTCAGATTACCTGCCCTGGCTTTTGCTTTCAAAAATACAGTCAGAAGCAGAAAAATGAGGACATGAAAAGGTGGGCACATGTCTACCTGCGAGCAGCCGAGTCTGGCTGAGTCAAGAAAGGGCGGGAATTAAGTCCATCACCTCAACATTGCTGCCTAACATTAAGGCAGATGGTTCTGGTCGTTGATGTTTCTAGCCGTGATACATTGGGAGGCAGTCTGGCACAATGAAGAGCCTCACCTGGGACCCAGACTCACCAGCAGGCTGTTAATTCAAAGTCACATAACTATTAGTGATTTTTCTACACAGCCATCCTCCGTCTTCACCCAGAGCAAACATGTTCCTGACTCAACTCCAGAGCTCATAGAACATTTCTATCCATTCTCAAATACTTTTGAAATGTCGCCTTCTTTTGCTTCTTATCCTATATTTTCAGGAGTCTTCATCTGGGAGTCTCTCAGATACTTTATAAACAATAGTGGACAGCACCTTCACTCCCATTTCCATTCCTTCTCTAGAGTTTCCAGATTTTACATCTGGACTCAAGAAAGTTGATTGCTCTTCTGTCATCTTGCTGTCAAACTCTAGCCAGTCATCAGGTCTTAGAGATTCTAGTTTAACCACATTCCTCTCATCTGTCTTGTCCCTTCCTGCCCATGACTTCCAACATCACTGATGTTCTTCCTCCCAGACTGTGCTCAGAGCTTCTTGCTCAGTCTCACCAACGGGGCTTCCATGCTGAGAATCCCTCTGGCGTTATCTTGGCCCAATAAAATTCACACACAGGCAAACTCAGCTGGATTAATGGTTTCCTGTAAGTGGCTGCTATATATTCATGCTTCCAGACCAATTTCCTATTGCCCTACCCCACACATCTCAGTCTGGCCAGAGCCAGGCAGGGCTCATTATGTCCTGATCGCATGAAATGATACAAGGCCTTGCCATATTATTCCTTCAACCTGGGGTGCTTTTTCCTTTCCCCAGGACTTTGAAAAATCCTGGCAGACTCGGTTCAAATGCTATCTCCTTGTGAAGAATTCCTTCATTGCCTGATTCAATATACTCTTCCTAGTCTCAGAATTCTCATGCACTCTATATTCTGCTACCTTCCTTTGTATTCTAGCCATATATGTTCTGTCTTGTTTTCTTTATAGAAGCAGGACCAGTGTGGGCAAGGGCTGTCAAATCATCTTTAATTCTTTTTCAGGCCAGCCCCTTATTGATGGGTAAATCCATGCACATCATTTGGACAACTGTATTTAGACGTGGGCCTCCCCTTCGCTTACTCTTCCTCTCTCACCAGTTCCTGTCTATCCTGAATGTAGCCCTTCAGAGCA
>NW_004567124.1:1796459-1797511 GCF_000260355.1 Condylura cristata
CCACAGCACTGCACTTCAACGTGTTGTGCCACCAGGGAGCACCCTGTCCCCCATTCTTGTGTGGAAGCAGAGCACACATTTCCCACGGGAAGGCTACCCTCCGAGTACCAGGAAGGGAATATCTTTACCACTGGAGATAGGGAGTCGACACCAAGATAAATCTGCACAAACAAGTCTTAAAATAACCTTTATTCCACTAGGTTTGCTTTATAGTTCTTGGTCACTTTCCTATCATTTACTGTCCCTAGAGCCCAAGACTTTCCCTTGGTGTAGTTCTCACCATTTAGCCCCCATTGTTAAATGATATATAAGCCCCTGAGTCTAACCACTTTCCTATGAAGCCGCTGAGCCATGGAAAAAAATTACCGTCGAATAAAATTTGTCTGCCTTTCTCCTCTGAACCTGGATTTTGTCAGCTTAATCTGCTGGCACACATTACTGATCCTAAGATGGTAGAGGAAAGTCTTTATCTTCTTACAGGCTGGCAAAGGCATTACATGAGTTGAGCTGCGTGTGCATAATTAGTAGAAATCTGAGACAATGAGTCAGGCCCTAAGGTTACAAAATCCTTTGTTACAATAATTAAATACTCTAAGATAAAGGTTTGGTTGTTGTTTTAGCCATGTACACTGTTATCATGTCTCTTAACTTTAAAACTCAAGATAATTAAATTCTTCTTAATCACACAAGGTAAACCAAATCTAAGATTTCTTTATGTTTCAAGTCTTAAGCCTATTTCCATTGAATTTAATTTTTCTGCTTTCCAAACTAACTATATGTATACACATCTGGCTTTCCCTATGTCTCCACGTGCTTAATTCAGAAGAATGTTCAAGACATTTTTAAGGGCAGAAAAACTCACCAGGCCGGGCCATGGTCAAAAGCACCACTTTCTCACAGCAAATGCAGCGAAAAGCACAACTTCAAAGGGGTGCCCACTGTCCTCGAAGGACGTGCCCACAAGAACCAAATCCACTTCAGTAGTTAGAAAAGGGCCTGTCGGCCCTCCCTCATGGCACAGCAGGTTAAAGCGCAGCACTGCAAGCTGGCAG
>NW_004567124.1:1799696-1830257 GCF_000260355.1 Condylura cristata
GGCTGAGGGGCAGGGCTGATATCATGAGGTGTTGAGTGTCACAGATAAATCACTACTGAGAGTCCCCGACTCAGTAGGGTGCAACGGTACAACAGCATGAAGGCGAGGCAGAGTGTTAGGCGACCTCTGAGGATAGTATGAAGGCTGTGCTTGCAGGTATGTTTTCCCTCCACCCCCTAACACTGCACAGGCAGGGATTATTATGGTGTGGAGAGGAAATCAAGGACCATCTTGCAATGTGGAGGGAATGGAGACCCCTGGAAACACTTGCAGGGGTGATGTTCAGAGAACGGTCTGACAACTGTCCCTGGTGGGCACTGACCAGTTAAATGGGTGCTGACCAATCGGACTCAACCATCAAAATGGCATGGGTGCAAATCTGCTGATGCCTGAGAGTTTGTTCCTCTGAACCTGAGATGTTGTACTGTTGTTCAAATGATGCTGGGGGAGGACAGTTCACTAGCTCAGCAATGTCCTCTATGGTTCCATGAACTTAGCTGGTTTCCTCTCTTTGGCCCAGAGGCCTCAGTGCTGCCACCAGGTGGGAGCCTGCTAGAAATGCAGAATCTCCCTGTCCCCCTTGATCCCACCACCCTGCACTGTCACCAGGTTCCCAGGTACATTAGAGTTTGGAAACACCACGCGGGTTTCCAATGAGGGAAATGGTGCCTGAGAGGGAGGCCCTCGGGACAGAGACAGCAATGGTGTCTACATTCCAGTTAAGTTTCCAGGGCTTTCTAGAGAATCCAGAAAACTGAAACTTGTTATAATGACCAGTCCAGCTGCCTGGTCACCTTTTTCTGCTGTGAGCTGGTCATCAGTTTCCACAAGAAAAGAAAGGCAAAGCTCATCATCTCCTCCCTCCTTCCCCACTTCTGCCCCGGCTTCAGGTATGCTTTCTAACTTTGACTAATATTTCTCCCTAAATGTTCTTTTAAACAATTATGGCATACTATACATAGTGTAAAATTTACCACTTTCATTGTTTTAGGTGTATGATTCAGTGGCACTAAGTGCATCAATACAGTTGCGTCTCCCCAAGTCCCGGGAGTGGACAGTCATGGGCAGCACATTAGCCGTTGGGAAGAAGCCAGCCTAAGGGAGGCACAGGGCGAGTGGATGCTGACCTGGAGTCCAGACTGCTGCCCGTAAAGCTGAGTGCAGCAGACCTCACCCGTTTCTGTCTGTGTGACCCTTCCCCACCAGGCAGCTTCGGAGTCCCTCTCTCCTTATATAAACGCTTCTTTTGTCTTAGATGAGCTAACTCTTTATTGGCTCCCCTGGAAGGCAGGTGGCTGGTGGGATAATTATGAACTATAATGCCTTTGAGTTCATCTTTGATAACTGACCCCATGGACCCACGGGTGGCCAGACTGCTGGAGGGGGGACAGTAAGTGAAATGCTTTGGGTTAGTAAGACCAGAGAAGGGGCCTGCCATTTGCTGAGCTCCATTATAGATGCCTGCATTAGGCAAAACTGGGATCTAATTATTCTGTAGTGAGTATTTATTATTCAGTATTCATGAGCAGAGCTAGGGAGAATTTACCCAATTCTTTCACACCCACTTGTTACTTCTGGGGTTCCTCAGTCTTCCTATGCAAAACAAACAAACAAAAAAACCCTAATAGTAGGTTTTCCTCTCTGGGCCTTTCCCCCAGTTTCAGCAGTTGCCCTTGGGATTCTTGACTAGTGATGCATCCTTGTGTGGCTTGGGGCCCCCTGTGCGGACAGCCCCTGCCCTGCAGGCCAGCGCCCCGGTCCTGGCTCTGCAAAACCCGCCCTGCCGCTGTCACCTCACCCTTTCACTCCACTCGGTGAGGAACCAGCTCTTGGCACAGGGACCCATGTCGCAGTTCTCAATGTCGTTCGGCCGGAGTTTCATATTGCACTCATCGTCGTCAACCACGTCCCCGAGGTTGCTCACGCACTTCACGTCTCGGGTCCTCTGCCCCACTCCACAGGGCACTGAGCACTGGAACACAGGAGCGGACGTCAGGCACGCCACCAGTGCAGGGACTCTCCAGTGTGTGCCCTGGGCCTTGCCAGCTGCCACTGGTGGGGCCAGCCCAACCCCAGGTGCAGGGTCCCCGGCGGTGCCAGGCCACCTGATGGGTTCCCTGAGTGCTTCCCCACCATTTCCTCAAAGACTTCCTTGGATATCAGCCCCTCAGTTCTGCATCTATAAAATGGGAGCGCAAAATGGGGGTTTAGGAGCTCTGCCTGCAATGCCCGGTCCTCACCGCACAGGAGAGCTGAGGAAGGTGAGACAACATGCACCCCACTGCCCTGGGTTCACCCTCAGGCCCTGGCGACCCACTCACACCACCCAAAGCCTGGGGCACCCCATGGCTTGCAGAAACAGCCTTCCAGACCCGCCTCCCTCCAATCCCCCCAGGATGAAATCCCTCCTGGAGAGCTCAGGTTCTCCGCCCGCAGGGTTTGGTGGTGGGAGGCGCCTGGCTGTCCTGCCCAGTACCGAGGTCCAGTCGGTCCGGATCTGCCATTCACTGCAGATCTTGAGCTGGCAGGTGCTGGTGGTCTCGGGCTTCTCCAGGTGCTGGCAGCGGTGGGGCTGCACCGTCAGGCTGCGGTTAGCGTACACCTGGCGGCACAGCACCTGGCGATGCTGCATGCCCAGGCCACAGGTCTTGCTGCACTCGGACCACTCCCCGATGTCCCAGCTGGCTCAGGAAGGAGAGAAGGACAGAGCACGTTAGGGAACACGGCAGAAACACGCACCTGAGCCGGCCGCCTTGAACTAGCACAGTGGTGGTGGCGGACCCTAGTCCCGAGTGTGCCCAGGGCCCTGGGGCTGAGAAGCAAGGAAACATTGTCCCACACGCCATTTATCCTTGCTGAGAGACCAGATTCTGTCAACTACAGAAAACCGAGAAGTTCCGAATGGTTTTTATCTATTCACACAAATGTGTATGTACACCTCCATGTGAACCCCCCCACCCCCACGGTTTCTTTCATTACCCTGTAGAATTAACCCACTCTGGAATTCACTTGGCAATTTTATTCCAGTATTCTTTATCTTTCATCAACTAATTGTGTATCCGTTTCACACCTTCCTCTGCCATCCTCTCTGCCTTGAGTTAAATGAGACATCAGCATGCTCTTGTTATGTATTTGGATGAGAATTTTCTTTTTAAGATACTGACACTTACATTGAAAAGCAACATGGATGGAGCTGGAAGGGATCATGCTTAGTGGAATAAGCCAGGAAGATAAAGAAAAATACCGGATGGCTTCACTCACAGCAGAAGCATAAAGGACCGGAGGGGGGGGCGGAATAATAATGAACAACTATATACCAAAGACAGTTTACGGGGGGTGGCATGGGGAATGGGATCAAAAATGGGGGTGGGGGGAGTGCACGGGACTATGATGATGGTACACAGGTGATCTGGTGATGGGAAGCCCACAGGGATTACAACTGAGATGGAAAAAGACACGAAATGAAGAATGATATATAAATAAATTAAAAAGAACAGCTTTTCAGATCATTTGCTCTGCCCTTCTGGGAGATTCCGATCTATGCCATTGTCTCCTGGGACACTTTCCTGGCATCCCCAGGCAGATGTCCTTGTGATTTATTCTCTCCACGGGCAATGACAGTGCTGACCCCCCAGAAGACAATTCTTTGTTTTCTTTAGCAGGTTAAGTCCTAATTGCTCCAAGTTTATCAACAACAAGTGGTGTTCCCGGGAGCGGCCAACCTCCTTAAGGCCATGGGCTCTTAATTCAATCCAGACAGACAAGGGTGCTGGCCACACAGACGGCATTTAATGCACAGGCCAAGCCTCTTGCTCCTATAGCAGACCTAGGCTGATTTAAAAACGAAGCTATATCTGCTACTAAGTCTGTGCACAAGCCGCGAGGGAGACCCGACGGGGACCAGCTTACAAGGCTGGACAGGGGAAGATGTTGCAGGCCTCCTCCTCAGGCGTGGGCTTCGTGCTGGAGTCACAGTAGCTCTCGGGAACCTCTTCATGAGTGTTTCTGTGCACACAGCGAAAAATTGGGTGCTGTGACCCTGCAAGGACAAGGAGAGAGTCAAGGGCAGTTCCACGCACTTGACCTCAGACGACAGTGCAGACGGACTGGCTCTCGTGCTGACAAAGAAAGATCCCAGAGACAGAACAGTTCACACACTCACTCCTCACACACCTCCCACGCAAGGGTTTTGCAAGGCACCGGAAGGTGCTTGTCCTTCAAGAACTTCAGTCAACCTGTGGATAAGGTCTGTAAGTGTTCAAAGCAGATAAGAACAGTTTTCATAGCAGTTAAAGATAACAAGAGGTAATTGTTAGGGGAGAAGTGAAACAGAAAGGGCCCAAGGGGGTCAAGCCACATCCTTGAGGAAGGGCTGAGCCTGGGTGGGTGGGGTGCCCAGGAGGCTACGTTGGAATGGAGGTGCATGGCAAGCTGACCTGCAGGCTCCAGGTATGCTTAAAAGAGTGAGGTTGGAGCAGATAAGTAAGAAAAGGCTTGAAGGACAGCCAGTTTTGCCCTTTGTAAATCATCTAACACACTTCTCTTAGAATGTGATATTTTGGTTGAGAAAGGCTTGCGAAGCAGCATTTCTCAGGGACAGGACTGGTTCTTGTCTACCCTGGCAGCCTGGAACCTAACAGGTAGCAGCTGGTCTACAGAAGTGTGCCAAGTGCATACTGGCTTTGATTACTTGGTTAAAAAACACAATTCCTCCTCCAGTTTTTGTTTACTCATTTGTGTTAAATATACATTTGAGTTTCATTGGGTAATGTCTGATTTGGAGATGTCAGCATTTGCTAAGTGCAATTTATTTTTTCTTTTATTTATATTACATTATTGTTCATTTTCATACAATGTTTGGTTCCTCCCTGCAGGTGTCATCCCTGTAAAATTCCTACCATCAAATCACCTGTAGACCCTCACCACAGTTTCTTTTCTAAGCTCAGTAGGAAAAAAGCAGTTAATCCTGCCTGCTCCTCTCTGCTGCCCCCTGGTGGCTTCACCGAAGTACTGCTAATGGATGTTCACAAAGTGAGAACTGTTAACTGTCCGAAGGGGAAATACTCCTTCCCAAATAATGACTTACACCCTTGTCCTCTCCAGTAGCGGGCCGTTTGAGGCCGCCACACAACCTGTGGGTAGAACACTATCATTATTCTACCACTCTGCCTCAGATCTACTGACAAATAGCCAGGCAGTTACCATTTCTGAACCTCCAAGTTGCTACAGTTTTAATTGTAACTGGAGGAATAAGTTCTAATGTAATTGTCTCAATATTTCATCAGCCACAAACAGTTTCAGTGCATCTTTAAGTTGATTTTGTGTGACACACTGAGCCAGAGGGTAGTTCTTACAAGAAATTTGACAGTTTGTAAAACAGCTCTGAATCTAAAATGATCATTTGTTTAAACTGCACTGGCAGTCAAAATGAACATTGTCAGCTATAAATTAAGACCATTATTTAAAATAACATTCCAGTTAAGCATAATTATTCACCGAGTAAAAATGCAGTACAGAGTGCAAAATTCACTGGAAGCAAAAACTCTGGAATTAAATTTTGTCAAGTGACAGATCTGTTTCCATGAAGAAGAGACTTTAAATTAAATTCAGCAAACATTAAACACTTTGTGCCTAGTTATAAAGATGAATGAAATCCAGCTCACAGCATGAAGGGTATCCATTAGGGACCCAAATATGAAGGGATTAAGTGAAAATACAATTTAGCTGATCTGTCTCCCTTTAGACCATGTGGGTTTAACTTTCCTATGTATAAGTTTGTGGACTGGAAAGCAAAAGTAACTACTCCAACCAGTTGGCACTCAAATGAAGGGAGATTTAATTTCTTTAGTTAAAAGGGTCTGGGTTAGGAATGTTCTAGCCTTGGGAAGATGCATTCTGCTTGGGGTTGTTTGCGCAAAGCCACGGCCTGCCTTTCCCCACCCAGCCGTGGCCCAGCTCCAGCGTTAAGCCAAGGGAGTAATGAAATTACAACTTTCTCTTTCTCTCTGATGACGAGAAAATACCAAATTTGTAATTCTGGACTCCAGTGCTGGAATTTCTTTCTTGAAATCAGTTTCATTTCTGCAGAAAGGCCACTTTTTCATTGCCCAAGCATGCCACTCACTCGCTCCTCTTATAGGAACAGCGTTTAGCTAATAGGCCAGCACAGGATTGTGAGGTGAGATCTGGCTTGCTGGGCTTTAGACAGGAGAAAAAGTCTGGGATCTCTTGAGTTGGGCTGTATGTTGGGCATGTTGATCTAAGCAGAAGAACACCATGTTGGAGGAGGGAGCAGCATCATAGGTAATTTGTCGCTACTGAAGGAGGTAATCAGTGAATTCAGGGGGGATTGCAAAGATCGGTGAGACATTATGGAGAGCTGGACAACATAAGGAGGGCGATAAGACTAATAATTCTAGTCTAGGAACTCAGGAATCAACTGAGCCAATCATGACCAGCTAGAGAGAGCCTGTGCTATGGTTGGCTAAAGTAGTGGCCCCTCTCTGTAATGACATCATGAATCCCTAAGCATGAAGAAATGGGAAATTTTAATGCAAGAGGCATAGAAATGTGTCTATCTAGCCCCATCAGGAAGGACCAGAGCAGAATTTGGGAGACAGTTTGTGTGGGGACAAATATTGAGGTTGTGAGAGGAGTAGGCTAGATTAGACAGAGAGGAGCTGGGCAATACCAGCAGGAATTTCTTGGTCACAGCACACTGGTCAATATGGCGGACGACCCTGAGATGAGCTAACCACATGGGACTCACCTGGCCTAGCACGTCTGAGGCCACCATGGCAGACCTTAGAGGGAGCAAAGGAAGGGTGTTCATGGGCTGCTGCCATTTGTCACATGGAAGAAGGATAAAGGCCCAAGATTACAAGAGAAGGGAGAGGTAAGAGAACCAGATAATCGCAGTTTCTATTTTTTCTAAGTTATGTCCTCAGTATCCTTTTGGCTTGAGAAGCAGTGCCATTTATGTTTGTCAGGATTAATAAGAGTGTTTACATATCATCTAAGGGAGCTCAGCTGCAGATACTGTGTGTATGCACATGTGTCTACACGCATTGTTGGTGTGTGTAGCTGTAAGTATTTAAAATGGAAACTGAGGATGTGAACCCCAAACCTCACCTCATATGTAATAAAAGTGAGTGAGTGAGTGAGAGAGAGAGAGAGAGAGAAAGAGAGCGCTGTGTATCCACACTACAAAGGAGAAAGACTATCTTAGAGCATTAAACTAAATAATATGGAAATGCAAAAAAAACATTCTTCAGTTTTCAACACCTAAGTCCATATTCTTTATGCCTCCATTGAACAATACAGACTTACATATCCAGGATAGTAGTGAAGATGTCAGAACATCCCTATATTTCTTCTAATAGTTGATTACAGCACATACAGTCATTCATTCACTCATGAAACACTTGAGTGCCCACTGAACACTTTGCATGACCAGACACAAGGCTACATATTTGTGGGACCAAGCAGAGATGGGGCAGAAGTGTATCAGTGTGATGTCTGGTTGCTGAAGGCTGAGTAGCTCATTTCAGTTATGTGCAGGCTGCAAGCCTACCTGATTGAACCCCAAGAAACCCCTTGAATGAGCTTGAGTTAGCAACATTTGGCTCTGTTATCACACATCAGCACTGGGAGAATTAAGTGCATCTTGTCTAACTCTCCTGTTGGGGGGACTAAGGTGGGGGTGGAGGAAGGCGATACCAGGAAGCTGGCAGTTGGTTTCTCCTGGACTTAGCCACGTGTGCCTTTTGCCTCTGCTGAGTCGACATGTGATAATAAACTGTAAGCAGGGGCAGAACAGCCTTTCTGACCCTGGTAAGTCCATCTAGGACCACTGAGCCAGAGGGTAGTCTTGGGGAACCCTCCCCCTATTTCCACACACCATCATGTTAATGAGCCATCTTGCAGCCAGGCTGTGGAGGCGAGGACCCACCATGCCCCTCAGGTCTCCCCTCACACCCCTCGTGGGGGTCTGTGGACTCTGTGCCCACCTTTCCCGCAGGTCGTGGAACATTCTGTTGTCCCCAGCTGCTTCCAGTTGTGGTCCCGGCTTCGCCGAGGGGACTGTGGTGCTGGTGGCACCAGATTATCTGGTAGATGGGAAGAAAATCTATCTGGAGGCCTGAGTGGGAAGGTTTGGGCTGATTCTGCTGTGAAAATTTCAGGTGTGCCTCTGAGCGCATCTTCTTTCTCCTCACTCCTCTCCTCTCCTTCCTCCTCCTGGCTCCTCCCTTCTGTCACCAGCTGGCCGTTGACCGGCTCCCCTGGGAGAGGTGAGAGAACACACAGAAGTAAGACCTCAGACTCCCAGTCCTAAAGAGGAAATTACTTTAATACTGAAAATTGGGTGGCATGAGATCAATTCTAACTCATAATACATACATTTAAAATAAGCCAAACTGAATTTCCTAATATTAAAAACATTATTAAAGATGAATAAAAGAGAGATGAACATCCCAGCAGGAAAAGCTGATAATGATTTTTTTTTTCATTCAAACAAAGAGAAATACAGGTAGAATCATGCAGAAGATACTTACCTTCACACATTTTAAAGAACTACATTTTAAAAACAAGAAAACACTATCGGCCCTATTGATCCAATAAGAAAGATTTGGAACTTTGGAAACCCTTCAGTCCTTAACCCTGGTTGAAAACACACTCTATACACAGTGGTTGAACTGCAAATAGTTGAGAAAATTTTGGAAGGCAATTTGGAAATCTCTATCCAAATTTTAAAAGCCTTTTTGACTTAGAGATATAAGTTTCTAGGGCAATTTGGTACAATTATTTTCATTCTTTTACATGAATAAGTATGTACAAGCGTGTCTATTAAAATATTATTTGAAATAGCAACACATCAACTGACTTAACTTTAAAATTTTTTACACTGCTGTTCATTTTGTACTATATTTGATTTTTCTTCTCAGCATACCAACAGACTTAAATGTTCACCAGTGGTACCAGTTAAATTAAGTGAAGCTACAAACATGAACAGAATGCAGTTGACCTTTGAACTCTATGGTCCACTTATACAGGGCTTTTCTTAACCCTTTCCTTCCCCTTCTTCAATGTGAAGATGAGGAGGATGAAGATCTTTGTTATGATCTATTTATGATTCCCTAATAATATTTTTTCTCTAGTTTATTTTAAGAATACAATACATAATACATATACAAAATATGTGTTCATGAGCTGTCTATGTTGATGGTGAGTTCTGGGGCAGGGCCCAGAAGCAGACCTATCATAAAAGCCCTCAACAACACTGGCACAGACTTCAGTGAGCTTCAGGACAGGCTCTATAAGGGAGACCACCACAGTACATCACTGCACACCTCAGCGCAGATACCACTGAGTTCCAGGGTGGGCTCAGGAAACAACCAGGCTGGCAGGAGCCCTCAGCAGACCTCAGTGAGCCACAGCGTGGGATTTGGAAGCAGACCTCCCAAGATAAGCCCAGGGACACAGGGACACAGCTGAACTTCTAGTTTTCCATGTAATGACAGATTCCTTATTCCTCCTCATGTTGTACATGGTATGGGATGTGCAAGTCTCTTCAACCAAAGATGTTGGGACACCTGAACAGCACACACAGAAATAAATGCAACTAGACCAGTCTTTCCCAATGGGTTAAAGACATGGATGTAAGACCAGAAACCATAAAATACATAGAAGAAAACATAGGCAAACCACTCCATGACATTGGCTTCTGTGATGTCTTTGGGCATTCAACAGCAAAAGCAAAAGCAAAATAAATGAATGGAACTACATCAAGTTAAAACCTGTACAGAGAAATTATCATTAAAACAAAGAGACACCCCACTGAGTAGGAAAAAGTACCATCTAGCAAGGGGTTGATATCCAAGATTGAAAAAGAACTTACATAACTCCCCAAAAAGAAAACAAGAATACAATTAAAAAAGTGGGCAGCGCTGCTCCCCTCAGCAGTGTACTTCGACAATCTGCCTGTTCTGCTCCCCACTCTGTCTCTGGTGAATCCTCTCATCATCCCTGCACCTCTGGCCTGTACCCCAGTTCTGTATGCATAAATAAATAAATCTTATAAAAAAAAAGTGGGCAGAAGAGCTAAAGAGACACTTCTCCAAAGAAGACATATAAATAGCTAAAATGTATAACACTGTTCAACATTATTTATCACCAAGAAAATGCAAATCAAAAGCACCATGAGATACTACCTCGATGTCCAGTGAGGATGGGTCATGTCAAGAAAACCAGAAACAGCAAATGTTGGTGAGGATGTGGAGAAAAATAAAGCTTCCTATGCTTTCAGTTGAATGTAGACTGTGGAAAAGAGTGTAGAAGGTTCTCAAAATGTCAAAAATAGATCTGACATGTGATCCAGCAATTTCACTCCGAGGTATCTACCCTAAGGAGGCAAAACCACTAATTCTAAGGGAAATATGCACCCCTATTTAGAATAGCCAAATTATGGAAACAACCAAAATGCCTATCAATTGACAGATGCATTAAGGAGATGATGAGATATGGTATATATGGTGTATATGTAAAAAGGTACTACTCAGTTCTAAAAAAGACGAACCTTGCCATTTGCAACAAAGTGGATGGAAGTAAAGGAGATTATGCTAAGTGAAATCAAATCAGAAGAAGAAAGGCAAAAGCTGGGTGATTTCACTCAGATGGAATATAGAGAAAAAAAAACAAAGAAACTGACAAAACTAATTAAAACAAACTTTAGAAATATGAATGCAGAGTAAAGGCTACTGGAGGTGGAGGGAGGGTGAAGGTGGGCTCAAAGGGAGGAGGGAGCCCAGGGGTTTAGCATAAAGGACTATGGGAGCTTGACTGGTGGAGGCTGTATGTTAATATACATCTGAGGTGTGAACCTGTTTCCTTCAGCCATATAAAGTGTTGTAAACTAGCATTATCTCAATAAAGAAAAACAAAATGAAACATAACAACAAGATGTTGGACTGTGAAGACTATCCCAAGATGGGAACTTCATTTTCTTAAGTTTGTTTTTTTTTAAGATTTATTTATTTATGCATACAGAACTGGGGTGCTGGCCAGAGGTGCAGGGGTGGTGAAAGGATTCACCAGTGACAGAGTGGGGAGCAGAACAGGCAGACTGAGGAAGTACGCTACTGAGGGGAGCAGCAGGCGGGTCAGGAGAGGTCTGCCGCACCATGTGGGTCACCTCCGGGGCTGGGGATCGAACTCACACTGAAGATGCCACAGTGCCCTTGCGGTGCTGTGCTTTAACCTGTTGTGCCAGCAAGGAGGGCCCAGGAACTTCATTTTTAATCAGATGAATGAAATACCCTTAGTGTGGCTCACCCAACTGTGAAGCATCCTCTGGTCACAAGGCCCCCTGACTCACGTGTGTGTCCATGCATTTTTTTTTCTGTGTTGACTGAGAGATAGAAAGTAGGTGCGCAAGAAGAGACAGGGGCTTTAAAAGGAAACGACCCAGAGGGTTTGCCAGAAAACAAGGAATTACCTGGTCTCCTGTGAGGTGGCACCTGTGGACTGATGGCATTGGTCCCCATGATCACATACTCATAGTGGACTCCTGGGTTGGGCTGCTGGTGTATCATCTGCCAACACAAAGGTCAGTGTCACTGCCCTGGCACACACGCTCATCCCTTTCCTGCTGGCTGTGGTAGAAACGTATGTCATGGTACAAATGTTACTATCTGTCCATGAATGGGTTGATGCACATCAGTGATATTAGAAAACCTGCGACAGATTAAACGGCGGCATTTTCATATGGCTTTTTGTTATTTGCTTTTGAAGAACAAAGTACTTAGTTTCTGAGGAAGTCAGAAAAAAGTAGATGGAAGGTCAAGATTTGATAAATTCTAAATAGGATGATGGGAACAAGGGTAGTAGAACTTCTGTATGGCTCCCAGTCATCCCACATGGTGGTTTAGTGCTTTGTGATGGTCAGAAACATAGGGTTACACCCCGGGAGAACAGGTTTGGACACTAGGTGGCGAAAGAGAGTTGTCAGAGAGCAGCCAGCCCTCTGGCAGGGGCAGCCCAGGGTCCTTTGGATTTCTTCAAAGTCCTCTGATATGTGAGCCCTGTGAGCCCTGTGGCTCAGGAGAGCTCTGCCCCAACTATCTTCCTCACTCATTTTTATCCAAGGAGAGCTAGAGAACCACAAAGAGATGGTTCAGGAAAACAGGCCTAGGAGAAGGAAGTCTCTCGGGACCACAGTCTTGCGGGAATCAATGACCACAGCAGGGAGCTTCCCAGGGCTGTGGGAGTCACAGTGAAACACCATGTGCTGCAAAGACACAGAATAAATCAGCGAGACCCAGAAGAAACAACCCCTTCTTGCTGGCTTTGAAGCACAAATATCCTTTGTGTCCTTCTATGCCTTTCCGGGTGGGAAGGTGGGGGTAGGTATGTGGGCTGAAAGGAACAGCGGAGCAGAAATCTGCCGTGCCCACGGGAGCCAGGCAGGGGGATTTTTTTTTTTTTAAAGTTTATTTTTACATCATTTTGCACATTTTTTTTTCATCTCAATTGTAATCCCCACGGGTTTCCCATCATCAAATCACCGCAGGGGGATTTTTTTAATAGCTCCGTTTCTACTGCTTCCAAAGGGACTGTCCTGCGAGCTCTGTGACCTACAGCAGTCCCTTCATCTCACAGTATTTGATCTCTTCATGGGGAGAAAGAGAAGAAGGCTCTTTTAGCTATAAGTGTCCTTGAGTACCCTGGCACACGGGCCATGAGAGTGTCTGTTTTGCCTGTTTACTCCATCATCTCTTACCTGCTCCCCACTTGTGAGTAGCACTTCATTCTATAGTTCAGACAACAAAAAGCAGGCATAAGGATGGACCACTGGGCTCTTTACACCCAGAAACCATGTGCTGAACCCCAAGGGGATCAGAGGCATGACCTCGGATTCCCGTGTGTTCCCTTTAGTCCCTCATTTCTTTTTTCACACAACCCCACATTCGATCTGAGCCTGGAAGCCCTCCGTGCTCTCCCATGCTGCTTCTGTGCGAACACTGCCACATTCCCAGTTATGAAATTATTTTTGGCCACCACATCTGGGATCACCCACAGTGGGCCTTTAAAAACCTGGGTTTTTACCCCAGTGCCATTTGAAACTTATCCACAGTCCAACAACTGACTGGACAGCCTAAAAAAATATTCAAAATTAACTAGAACAAGGGTTCCTTTATAGTTTCTAGTCCATGAGCCACTAGGCCCAAGAGAAATGGACATGTAACCCTATAGCTAGAAAAGTAATACTTACAAAGCTCTAACACAGCAAATGTCATGTAGACCGGCCTGCTTTGGAGACGGTGAAAGAGCAGACACGTGAGGTTGAGCTCACTCTTTTTACCAAATTGAGTCTTGTTTCTTGTCACCTTTTCCGAATCTTTTAAAAGACAGGATTCTAGTAGTTTCTTTTAAAATGAAAGATCAATTTAAGCTCTTGGGATACTTAATATTTTAGTTTCTTGTAAATAAATCAAAGTTTTGTTTTCTGTCAAGCAGGGAACTTCTAGCAATTCTCTGTATCTTACTGCACGTTTTATTGTGTCATCTGGAGTACTCTGGAGTTCTTTCTTCATCTGCTTTAAGACTCTGAAGAGGGCTAAGAACTATGGTCTTGCTTTCTTCAAGCATTTGCTTTCTTTTGCCATAAAAAGAAAACATGCCAAATTAGCATTAAGAGGAAAGTGCCTGGAGGGGATCCAATGTTCATGAAATAAAGGACATGTTTTGTCTCTGATTTGGTTCAACGAGTAAAATTGGTTTTACTGGGTCAATAAACTCTCAGGGTAATAAACATCTGGTAGAGTTTAAGGTTTCTATGCACTAGGTACATTTAGAGGTGAATGGCCAAGAGGAACGCCAAGCATTTAAGGGCACCTCAAAAGGCTCCACTCAAATGGTTTTATGGAGCAATGGCAGTCATTTGCTGCTTAGTTGTTCTAAGTATGGTCCTTAGAAGCAACAAGATACAAACGCCAGACAACAGTCCAGAAACACCCAAACTCACATAGACATCCAAGATCTCATTAGTAGGACCTTCGGCCAAAAAGGACTCTCCCGCGGTGCTGGAAATCTCATTTGGACGCTTGTAGGTGAACATGGTCCCTCCGCCCTCGTATTTTCCGGGTCGGTCAATTGCCCAGTTACCGTTGATGATGGAGCGGCCAGAGCGACTTCGTAAGGCTGTCGAGAACAACGAGACAGTTCCTCAGATAAGTCCAGCACCTATGAAGACGCTGAACTGCTGCCCCAGGTGTGGCTTGTTCATTCATCAAGAGCTGCCTCGGGACCCACTCCTTGCCAGACGCTGACTGAGGCCCGGGGGGTACAGAGAAGCATCTAGACCACACCCCCTGGGCTCTATTGCTTCTTCAACTCATTGTCTTTTCTGCACTTGAACGTAGTATAGAAATAAAAGCCAGAGTGGTCAGGAGAGAGAGGGAGAACCGAAGAGAGGGAAGCAAAAGAGAGGGGGGAGGGGAACTATATTGTACCCCATTATCTAGTTGCACATTGCCAGCCGGTGAGCTGATTTTGGCTTCCAGATGGGCTTAGTTTGGCCTTTACTGTGTTTTCTTAGAAAAATAATTGAACCAAATTTTAGAATTGGGAGATTTCACATTAAAAATTTAGAGTTCTAGCGTCTCTTGTAAAACAGGAGACATGTTAACATTGGCTCCATTCCGTCGTGGTGGCAGCCATCAGCTAGTGCTGAGAGGAAGGACCTTTTTAGATGTGGACTGTGCGCTCTGATCCCCACAAATCCTTGCCACCCCAGGACCCCAACATTGAAGCTACATCTCAGTCTTGTACCCTTTATTTAAAGAGATTATTTTACTGACAATCACACTTGCATTGTTATTTTTCATAGAGAATGCATTTTTCCCTATGATTCTTTCTAGCTAGATGTCTACTAAAAGTGGAAAGCCAAAGACAGGCCAAGGGGCCATCTGATTTTCTCCTACCTCCTCAGCTCCACTCACTTTATTACCTCCTGGCTTCCATGAGCTGTTGAGGCCGTGAGCTACGCTGGTTACTCAAAATCAGTCTTCACAACTCTGCTGAGCAGATGTGTCTCCTACTTTTTAGAAAGAGGTTCAGGGAGGAGAAGGAGCTGTTCAGGGTCACGAATGGTGTGTAACACAGGTTACTTGGGCTCCATACTCAGGAGGGAGGTAAGAAAGCAAGAGTGGGTTGTCAGCATTAGTGAGAGAAGATTTGATAACCTGGGGGCTGACTTTCTTTGACCTCAGGCACCTTGAAGCTTACAACCAGGGTGTGCTGGGCCTAAAGCTGATCCCGTTGGTAGTGCTAGACACAGAGCAGGCTGTAGTGGCCATTCTGCATCACTTTACAGAGTGGGTAGGTTTATTATGAAAAATTTATACATAAATTAGTGAGAACAGTATAATAAAATTCTACACATACACATCATCTAGCTTCAACCAATGATCAAGTGATGACTTCTTCCAAGAGCCCATTCACTCTTAACATTTTCATAGGTGTCTCTAAAACACACTTCGTTATCTGTTACACTTCCAGCAGTATTTTTCAAGGGGTCTCCCCAGGCCTGAATCAGAAGTTGTATGAGGGCCAGAAGAGCGTCGAAGTCCTGGGCAACCTTCCCTGGGGACTCTACCATGGCTGGCTGGTTCCATGGCTATCACGAGACCATAGGAAGACCGAACTATAAAATCAATTCAGCTTATTGGGGGCAAAACCAAGTTAAGAGTAGAGACTGAGGAAGAGTAGGGTTGGGGCTGGTTTTTTTTTTCTTCCAAAACCACACTTTCTGAGAATACAGTGTTTTCATTTCTTCACTTCCAGTTCCTTCCTCAAGCACCTCAAATTTGACTCTTGCCACCATCATCTCACTGAAACAGTGCAAGTGAATGTTGTCCAGACCTCCAAGTTGCTAAATCCAGTGGGCATTTTCCAGCCTCTCCTGCTAGGCCTCTCACTTGTGTATAGTTCCACAGACCACTCCCTCCTACAGGGAACATCTTTAGTTTCTGGAACACCACGTTCAGCTTGCTTCTTTTCTGCTTTAGGGCTACTCATATTCTCTTCTTTCTCACCTACTAGGCCATTACATATCAGCATTCCTTAAGGATTAAAAATAGACCTGCTGTGGTTCTTGAAACCCTTTCATGGACAGTTTTATCCATGTCCAGAGCTGGAATCTCAACATTCCAGTTACTTCCAAGTTTATGTTTCCAATCCAGACTTTTCCTCTGGTACCAGAACTTTATGTCTATTTGCCTACTTGACAGCTTCACTTGGACATGTTTTCTAAAACTGAAAACTCATCCTTGGCCTCCCCCACCATTTCTTCTTAAGGAATGCTGATATGTAATGGCCTAGTAGGTGAGAAAGAAGAGAATATGAGTAGCCCTAAAGCAGAAAAGAAGCAAGCTGAACGTGGTGTTCCAGAAACTAAAGATGTTTCTTCTTTCTGTAAATGGTGCCACTGTCCATCCGATCAGACACCCAGCATCATTCTGGATGCCTTTGCCCTTCCTTACCCCTGTGTCTAGCCCGTCATCAAATTTTATTTCACCTCTTCCATATTTCCTGAGCACATCTGCTTCTCTTCATACCCACTGTGGTAGTTGGGGGCCCAAGTGAGCATTAGATCTTATCTGGACTAACATAAAATCTCTTCCTGTTACCCTTCTTCTCAGTCAGGATAATCTTTTCAGAATGCAGATTTATTCTCTACATAGAGCACCAAACCCTTTAAGGGCTTTCTATTTATCAAGGAGAAAACTCCCAATCATTTGTGGCATCAGAGGCCCAGGTGATACTTTTCAGTCTCATGTATGTCTCTGTCCTTCCTCTGTGCTTTCTCCCTGGCCCTCTTTTAGCTCACCTAATACATCACGAACTCTCCACCATGCTGTTGTTTCTTCCAGAAATGCTGCCCCTGATGCCAAGTCCTATGTGCTCTTTAGATATCTGCTTCCTCAGGGCGGTCTCCTCCTGCCTCCACCGGGCCTGTCTCTTTCTCATATGTTCTAACAGACACAAGAGCCTTTCCTTCAAGACATTTCACCCAGCCAGTACACACATCTGATTAATATTTGTCTTTAAAACTCCAAGAGGGCAAAGACAGTGGAGTTTCCTCTTCCACTTCCATTGTTGTTCCACTTTCGGCACCCAGCATAGTGGTCACTACATAAAAAGAACTTAATAAATGTTTGCAAAATGCAAAAATGCATACTAGAGGGAGTGCTGGTGAATACAGAGGGGGACTTGGAGTTAGGAAATTGTTTTTTAATCTTCATAGCAAAGGTTGGATCTGGCCAGAATCCCAAAAGGACACTAGGCTTGAGAGTTGGGCATTTTGATGTGAAATGGGATATTCCCAAGATCTTTTTACCCCCCCCCCCAACCTAGACTGCTTATTGGTTGCAGGAGTAGAAGAGTAATTGCCCCATGGGGAAACTGGGCAGCGTTGCCCAGGTGATCAAAACTAACATCACCAGTAAGGAAAGACAGCCATCGCACTCCTGACGTGCCTTCTTGAGCGAGCAGTGCTGCAGCCTAGAACATGTCCGTTCGGGCTAGCCACAGCAGAGTCAGCTAGCGAGGAGCTGGGTTTCCAAAAGGGGCGGGAGCTGGGGAGGGCTGTATTCTCCAAAAAATGTCACTATTATAAGAGACAGGAAAGTCTGTGGAAATAATATGAGGAGAAAGAGAAATTATCTGAAAAATACTGATTCAAAAAACACCAGTTTGAAGGGACAGATTCAGGTGTCCACTGCAGCACTATTTACAGTAGCTAAGAGATGGAAATGACCGAAGTGCGCACCCACAGATGAGGAGAAAAGAAGTGGAACACTATGCAGCTATATAATAAAGATGAAATCTTGCCATCTGCAGTGATATGAATGGAGCTGGAGGGGATTATGCTAAGTGAAGTGAATGCGAGAAACACAAATCTTTTATGGACTAAAACTTTTATGAAACTTTTAGACTTTCAGACCAACTGTTCCCAAAAGGATGAGATCAGGTAAAAGGCTTCAACTTTAGGGTGAAGGGTAGACTTGGATTTTAGTGGTAAACTTAATGTATTCTAGCCACATGTTGATTTAGAATGATGTGTACTTGAAACTTATATGCTATTACAATGCAAACTTACCTCAAAAAGAAATGAATAATTATAAAGTATAGATGGTTACAAAGCAAAATAAAAAGAAACCATCTATTCAAAAATATATGCTATGGCTGGTTTCTATTCTTAAGTGTGTGCCTTGTACTATAAGTTTCTCCTCCCTTGTTAGAAGGTGAAGGCTTTAAAGACAGATACTATGACACATGTATTTTTGCCCCCACTAGTTGGCTCTTGGTTGGCACTCAAAAATGTTTGTTGAATAGAAGTAAGTTCTGAGGTATGGTGGTCTGGTCTATCTTATTTTAATCTTGGGATGTGGATAAGAGATTCTTGGAAACTCCTAAAAGTCCTGCTCATGTTTGGATAGTCTTGTTTAAGAATTCTGATCTCAAAAATATCCTCCATTCCTTCTGATCAAAATGGCAAACACATGCTATGATGCATAAAAATTCAGATGCCAAAAAAAAGCAAACATTCATTATTGGGTAGATTAGGTCCATTTTAATAATCTGTTCAAATTATGGTTTCTTTTAAATAAATATATGCACATATCACACAGTAGTTTTTCAATTCAGATCTGCTTTGGCATTTTGAGTTTGGATAGAATTGAAACTGATTTAAAACAAGATGTAACACATTTGAACTAAGAGTTAGCTTGATAGAAAGAAGGTTGGTACTCTATGATCACAGGTTGTGAAGGGTTTGAAAAAGGGGGAAATGGCAAGTCTTTGTTCTTATTTCTTTACTATAAACTTTAGCTAAGTATGATAAATTCACATTCTCTAAATATTAACATTTGATTTATTCTGACCCCAAATTTCCTTTGATATCTACTAACTTAAGGAAAGCTTACATGTGTTTTGAGTCCCAAGTAATGCTATACAAAATACATACCAGCTATGGTTTGTTTAAATAAGAAAATAAATTAGGCAAGGGAATATTGGGGAGCTGAAAGATAAGACACAGTTTGCAGACTAAAACAATATGCCTAGGGAAGTTGGTAAAATGCCCGTGGAGTAAGGGTGAGGCCGAGGAGGTGGCATTTGAACTGGAATTTGCAGGGTGACTATAATTCACCAGGCCGAGGACTGGAGAAGGGCATCTGGAAAAATGGTGCAGGATGGGACAGAGCAGAGCAGGACGGGGCCTGCATTGGAGAGGTTGGGGTCAGTCTGGAGCAGGTGGAGAAGGGGTGTGATGGGGTGACAGGATTGGATAGAGTGAGAACTTCTGAAGTTGAGGTTGGAAAAGGAGATGGAGAGTTGACTCTTAGGGCTGGATTGCAGGCTCTGGGGAGCCACAAAAGGTTTTTGATCAGGAGACTGAGGTCTGGGTTTCAGAGCTAACACTGTACTGGCTGCTGAATAGAGAGAAGTCCAACATACATTCACACCACTGTTCTCGGGTACCTCTCTTGCCTCTTCCTGCACAGAGACAGCACCAGCTCTGTTACTGGAGCCACCAACCAGACCTTTGCTTTAGGCTGAGCTAGTCACAGAGCAGGGAAGGATCCCTCTTTCCTTTACTAGGAATTACAGTTGCTGTCTGATCACACCAGCAGATCTCACTGTAGCTCAGTTATTCTAGAGATGAACCCAATATCTTTCTCACCTTAAGGGAGTCTGCTTCCTGATCCACCTTTTTATTTGTAAAGTATTTCCCCATTATTCAGAATAAAATTAGGCAATCATCTTTGGCTCTTCCTTGTTTTCACCCCTACCCCTTTGTCAATCAGTCTTCAGATACAGCTCCCTGCCTTCCCTGGACATTCTCTTTGCCTTACACCTGGACTGTGGCAGAATCTTGCTGCATGCTGTTTCACTGAATCTTCTGAAGTACTCCTCCCCTCTTGTCCTTTCTCTGTCCCCAAACTTCCATGACTAAGAAATAAAGCCCATTGCCCCCGAATTCTCAGTGAAGGTCTTGTATGATAGGACCCTACCTCTAACACTGCCTGCTTGTCTTTATTCAATCAAGTCCTAAGCAAAATGTTGGCAATTTATGCCTCTGATTTTTTTTTGTTTTATTATGATTTTTCATAAGGTATGAGCACTGTTGTCCTATTTAGCATCTGACCAAAAAAAAAAAAAAAACCATGATAGATGTGGAATAATGCTATTTTATTAATAATAATAAATAATAATAATCCTCTTTTTATTCTAAGGTTTTATTCAAGTGATGCTATCCCTTCCCTGTTTCTACCTCTTCACCCTTGTCTTAGTGTCCATTTCCAAGTTTTCTTTTTAACTTCAGCAAAGTTGAACTAGACTCATGAAGCTCTTGAACCTTCTGCTATGCACACTCACCTCTCTTGTCTTATTTTACTTTCCCTTTCACACTGGATTCTCACTTTCATCACCCTCTTGCCCATCCCATCAAGCTCTAGTGCTGATGTGACCTATAGGTATATGCAGAATTCACATAAAATTATTGTTTTCCAAAATCTTCGGCTCTTAAGAGCTACATTTGTTGCTGGAATGGCTGTTCAATGATGGTTTTCTAACTGCTCTACTACTGCCTGGCCTAAACCTACCTCAATTTACTTAGCTGATCCCCTGGGCTGGTGGAGGCTGGCTTTAAAATTTCTTTTTATCCTCTCCAGTGTCAGCACAGAGCTGGTGTTTTGTAAAGACTTAGCAGGTATTTGTTGACAAAACACCAGAAGCCAGGTCTACTTACAAAATAGCAACGCTTTTTAAGACCTTGAGTAATTTTATAAACATAACCCCCAAATATGTAACAGAATGTCATGTATTTTGATTTTAACCTGAATATTTATTTATATTGGCCTCAATTTTGGCAGGTATAATCAGCGATTAGTCAACTGTAAGTATTTTGCAGCGTGTCTGTACTTAGCCATAATATATGTGGATTTTATGTAAGGGGAGCAAAAACCACATATAAATATGCCTTTATTACACACATTTCTTTTGTATAATTAAAACATAATGTAATTTACTAGCTTCATATTGATTGCAGGCAGCTGGAACTTTCTCCATATTAAGTTTATGATAGCCTATAAAATATGGCTTTTTTTTTTGTAGGGAAAGTTATTACCAAAATGATTGAAAATGAGACTTTCTTTAAAATGGATTTCTTAAAGTCAATTTAGAAATCTAGAAGGACCAACCATTTCCAGAAATATATTCATTTGATATATGTTGCCATTGTTTTTATCATAATGGATCAAAATATCACTATATGTGTATTTATTTATTATATATGTGTTTATATATAACATGGGATGATCAATTTTATTGTTCATATAATTGTCTTTTTGAAAGTTGCTCAAGATGAAATTTAAATAAATCTATATAACAACAGTAAAGTAATTAAAAATAAAAATTGCAATACTATCAATAGCAGGAGAGGTATTTTATCAGACTCCCGCATGGAGCCTTAAAACTTGCTGAGAAAGCAGCAACATGCTCACAAGAATACACCTTCCTCCTGGCACAGATGAAAACTGGACCATTTACAAAATAACACATCAGAAGTGGGAGTGCAATTCAGTGTGTCCTGTGCCTTGGCCCTCTGGTCAGCAGTTGGGAAGGGACATCTGTGCGGACCTCATGAGCTGTATGTAGGTTCCCACATAGGGGATTCTGGTGGATGAGCAGAACTTAGCAACAGAGAAGCATCCTGCATATATAATTGGGGGGAGGACACCCCAAGGGTGAGGCCTACTTGGTTTAGGGAAGGAAAGCAATGCATCTGGGGGGATACTGCTGCTGCACGGGGGGATGCTGGCTTATGTGGTGCCCTGGGACCCCCTTGCAAGTACAAACAGCTGAGATTTAAGGTCATTAGACTGAGAAACACAGTGACAATAGATACATGTACACACAGAGTCAAGGGAACATGCATGAATACTGTAGAATTGGTGGGAATGTAAATGGTCACAGCCATTATGGAAAATAGGACAAAGATTCCTCAAAAAGTGAAAAACAGAAATTTCAGATCATTCAATTATCCCACTTCTGTGTATTTACCTTCAAAAAGCTACTACTTTGAAGAGATACCTCATCCCCATGCTTCTTGCAGCATTATTCAGAATAGCTGAGAGGTGGAAACAACCTAAGTGCTCATGGATGAAGATTTGCTAGTGAAGATGTGGTCTATATACACATGGAATACTACTCAGTTATAAAAAAGATTAAATCCTGCCATTTTCAGCAATGTGTATGAACCTAGGGAGATCATACTCAGTGAAATAAGTTAGACAAAAGACAAACACTGATTTCACTCACATGTAGTATATAAAGAACCTAAAACAGGTGAGTTAATACAACAAAAACAAACTTAGCCTACAAGACAAAATTCATTGTTACTGGAAGGGAAGGAGGAAAGGGATTGGATAAATTGGGTGAAAGAGGTCAGTTCTATGGGGATGGGATAGACTTAGACTTTAATGATGAACTTATTGTGTTACATATAGACGTACAATGATACACACTTGAAACTTACATAATATCATTATGCAATGTTATTTCAAAAAAGTGTAAAAAATGGTCACTCTTGTACAAGTGTGTATGCTTTACATTTGAATGGCCACGTAGTACTGGGTGATATAGTGCCTCTTCCAAACTCAAATCCACCCAGAGGACTGTGACCTTAGAAATAGGGTCTTTGTAGATGAAATCAAGTTAAGATGGGATCATACTGAATTTGGATGAACTCTAAATAAATGTGACTGCTGTTCTTATAAAAGTCAAGTAGACACAGAATTCATGGGGAGAAGGTCATGTGGCAGGTCAGGCAGAGATTGGAGTTATGTCAACAATTACCAGAGTCAGGAGAGGTGCATGGAGCAGATACAGTCTCTGAGTTCCTGAGTCCCCAAGACAGAACCAACCCTATTGACATTTTGATCCAGAATTCTAGTCTTCAGAATTGTGAGAGCATGAATGTATGTTGTTTAAGCCACCTAGTTTGGTATTTTGTTATGGCAGCCTAGGAGACCAATACAGATACCAACCATTGGACTTATGTTGTGTGTGTCAGGCCTGTATGTTGTGGGTTGTAGGATGGTGGATATATAGATTAGCTTGCAATAGAGTAAAATATCAGTATTTGAAGTCACACTTCTAGCATAAACTGGAACTATCCTAAATAGAGAAAAAAGCTGAGAGCCTAACTTCAACTCTGTAACACAAAGCCTATGGAATGACAGTGGGTTATATAAGCAGGATTGTCAACATCATGGGACGCCTCATATTTTACATTTTATTACATTATGGACAAATATTTTTTGTTTGATTTTATACATACATACACACACAGAGGCTCTCTGTTAAGCTCCAAGTACTGCTCTTTTTATTTTTAATGTAAACAATTTTGAATGTAAACATTGAATTCCATTCCTGTTGTAGACATGGTACAACCCAAAGACCTCCTCAATCTCAGGGATTTCACTGTTTTTTTAATTACAAAAAGTAGTGACTAAAAATAGGAAGCTTGAACCATAATTGTGAATCCAGTATAAAGGTGGGAGATAGAGGGTAATTCCAATCAATTGTTCCAATGACATTGTTGCTGAAGATTCCAAGGTAGAGGCAGCTATTCAACCCTAATTAGTGAATTGGAAATGGCAGTTGCAGTTAATCTATAAATCAGGGGGTGCTATGCTAATTAATAAAGGGTTTCATTGTAGAGATACAAGTGCACCCAATCTGTGGTGTTTTTGAGAATGTGTATAGTGACAATAATCATATATCAATTGTAATGTCCTTTAAGAGTGGACAAACATAAGTTCATGTCTAATATTTAAGCACTCTTCCCTTGGAAATACCATGATGAGCTGAAGGATTTGTTTGGTTTGTCCTGCATGTGGCAACAAGATAATAAGCCAAAATAGACCGTAGTCTAGGTTCTAAGGCACAGGGTCATCCACAGACTGGCTGATGTTGCTCATGTTGCAAACTAACAAGTAGGTAGGTCCATGGTCATTTATGTCGGTTCCCCTCCATTTGGGATTCGCTACGTCTAATCACCAAAATAATCAAGATTCCAACTAATCAGGATTCAGCAGCTGGCTGAAGAAAACATTCATTTCTGTGGAAATCCTATTTCCCGTCACTTAAATTGGTGGTTTTAAAAACTGTGTTTCTGGAGTCTGAGAGGTTTTCATTAAGTTCCCAGATTTCCACAGTGTCCTCAGGGGTCATTGTGGAGAAAAGGGTCTGATGGACTGGGGTGGGGGATTCCATTTCCTTCTTCCTTTGTTTATTCTCAAACTTTGATTTGAACAAACAGTTCCTTGGAACTATTCAAGGAATTTGAAAACTTGCAATCACCTAGAAAGTTTAAAAAGTACTGATGGTTAGGCCCCACGCCCAGAGGTTCTTTTTAATTGATTTGGGTGCAGACTGGCCTGCATGAGAGGTTTAAAGTGTTTCTAGGTGACGCTAACTTGCAGCAAATGGTTGCCCTTTGATGAGATGAGGGCTGTACCAGTGAAGTGTCCATAGGGCTCTTTTTCTGGAAACACATCTCTCAGGTCAAAACCATTTTCCACATTAAGAAGCATTATAAAAGTAAATACAGCACCCACTTTCCTATGAGTTTTCCCTTTCCAATTAAAACCCTGATGCTCCCTCGAAGTCTCCTCTGGAAATATGTTATCTGATAGGCCTGTGTTTCTCTGAAAGCAAGATGAAGGCTGTGGGCTACCATGGGTTTGATCATTCCACAGGAGGGTGGAAGGGGATAGCCTGTTGCTCCACATTCAGCTTTGACTCTGCAGCACTGCCTTGCTGTCCCAAAGAGCCTCTCCACACCGGGGTTGCTGCTCAGCTCCTTGCCCCCAACTTGCTTTTGGAAACCAATTACGAATTATTGGCTGAAACCTAATGACACGTAGAAAACCACACCCACAGCACAGGTAGAAAATCCAGCCTTAATATAACAGGGTGGTCCCTAGGTCCAGGTTCCCTGCCCCACCCAGAGGTAGGGTGGAGCTGAGCAGAGAAAAGGAGAAAAAGAAGGAATCTGAAGAAGAAGGAGCAGGATGGAGAACCAGGAGGAAACCTGAGGAAGCCACATGGAGAAGCAAGCATGTGATGGAGAAACTCTACTTGTTTCTTGGCCCTGGACTGGTTGAAAGCGATGTGGGTGAGAGACCTGTGGGGAGGTGACTCTGGCAGTGTTTACATTGATTCTGATTTTGCTCTTTTCCTCCCACACTTGTCTGGCCATTTCTGTTCTTTTTCTGTGGGACCACCCTGTTACATTATGTCTCTTAGATCATACAGTTTGCAAAGTAAGTTTGTTAGAGAGACAAAAGGGGAGGGGCCATGTTCCCTGCCCACTGAATGGGGGGGGGGAGCTCCAACACACAGAAGGAGGTGACTCTGGGGAGCCACGGAGGAAGACAGGCACTGGGTCTTGAGGGACATGGCAGAGACTTACAGAGGCAGGACACATAGAGACACCTGAAAGAAACATGTGGGTGCAGATACAGGGGAAACTCACCATGGCCGCTGCTATCTTGATTTGTAGCCTGGCCCCTCTGGCCCCTTTCCTATGGTTCCCTGCCAGAAGGTGCCTTAGACTTGTGGCGAGATTTGGATCTCAGTGCCTCCACTTTGGGCCAACTATGTTCCCCTGAGTGTCTACCCATGAGGGGATGGGAAAGTTTGAATATTTTATTCAGAACTATCTTTCTTCTCTTCTCTCTCTCTATGCACACCAATAAAGGTAAAGATCTTTTACTCTTAAGAGTCTCCTTGTATTTGTGAGCATGGATGGCTGGGCTGTCTCAAAGCATGTAAATTTGGGGGTCTTGAGGTCCCCATGGGTTGCCTGTTAACAGATGCACACACTTAAAACTACTCTTCCTCCTTCTTCCACCCATTTGTGTGAGGAAGCTAATTTGAAAACAAAGGAGAATGTGCCTCAAACCTTGAGGTGAGCAGGGAGCAGAGTTGGGGTGTAATGCTAAGCTCCTGCTTCCATATTTATTGATTTTTACACCAGGCCGCACTACCTCCCAAGTAACCGCACAGTCCAAGGCAGGCCAGGGACAGGACCTCGCGGGCATAAACCTCTGGTTCTTGCTTCTGCTTTCCATGGCTGTGTTCCAGGGCCACCCAAGCTCTCTGCACAGTGCTGAGAAAATAAGGCCAGATTTCAGGCCACATCACATGCCGCTCATTCTGGATGCTGACAGAAATCATGTGGTGACTTAAAAACCTTCTTGGAGAAAGATTGCCAAGTATATGGCTGAAACAGAAAAAACAAAACAAAACAAAACAAAACACCCTCCAGGTCAGAGCAGTACATAATCCATCCGACCAAGGATCCCTTCCTGTCCATGAATGGGCTGCTCACTTCCTTTGGTTCCTGCCTCGCCTTTGCTCTAGGACACTGAAAAAAAAAAACCTCTTCTAGTAAAACTGACACCCTCCCTATATTTAGTCTTAGTTTCCAGTTTGACTTCGACTTTGGGCTTTGGTTTTTTGGTGGCCTGTTTGGAATGTTCTCAGGACTTCTTTGCTTCAAACCCCCATTGCTGACCTGGGGCTTAATTTCACTGCTTTCGTTGATGGGACTAAAGCCAGAGTGACTTCCAGTAGCCTACCAGGCCAGGCAGGGAGGAGGGGCATTATCCATAGCGAGCTGAAAATGGTAACAGAACACAGCCTGACGTTCAGGGATCTCTTCAGATTCTATTCAAAAACAAACCTGGGCTTACAAGGAGTGATCCCTTCCCAGGGAGAGGCTGTCTCTATCAGGGCAGTCTCTCCACCCACCAGCACTGGGCAGCCACTCCTCTGTCTACCTGTGCCTATGCAGGTGCTTCTTTCCACCTGCTCTCTCCCTCTGCAGGGCGGCAGCCTCCTGCCTGCCTGTGACCGTGCCAGGACTTCTCTGCATTGACCTCCCCCAGCGGAGGCTGCTCTCTCCTTAGGCCATCTGCCTGCATCTCCTTAGGCCATCTGCCTGCAACCATGCAGGCCTCTCTTTCTGCAAACCTGTCCCTTTCGGGGCAGCTCTTCCTGCCTGCTTGTGCCAGTGCAAGTGACTTTTCCTCTCCCATCTCTTTCTAATAAACTTACTCTCTCTATATAACTGAGTCTCTGCCTCGTGGAGAATCTCACCGTGTGCCGCTGAAAGGGGAGCTCTGGTGAAATCTTTCCCAGAGTGAACCCGAACTCCAAAAGACGACATCATCACCATGATAGCACACAGGCTTGGTATGCCTCTTCCCTTGGGTCTGCCACTGAAGACACTCATTCAGTCAAAATGTCACCCATCCTGCTGCAGCCGGGCTCCATGTTAGGAGGCTGAATTCCACACAACTTCCTGTGAGGAGCTGGGCATGTGCTGAATATTGGGGCGACCAGGTGCTGCGACAACACAATAAGTATTGGTGGGACTAGACAAGGGCGATAATTAACTGGGCCTGGCATCCAAGGGTGATAATTAACTCGGCCTCACATCCCGGAGATTCCAGGAGGAGCTGGGTCTCGCATCAGCGACACAGAGATGAGTCACCCCTTTGGAATCTGAACCTAGAATCTATATAAGAGACCCGTTTCCCCTATAGCACTGGCAGTAGCTGCAGACCCCACCCTAAGGGGTCTGTCTCAGCTGCCTGGGAGCAATAGACTCTGCTTGCTCAGCCTTTCTGCCTCCTGTCTTTTTTCTTTGCGGCAGGTCACAGAAATGGGGACAAAACACTGAACAATACACCCTTGAGGACAGTGCAGCTTCTATGGCAGGACCAAAAACCAGAGCAAGTTGGATTTAAAAAAATCTCCCAGAATATACTCTGACATGCATGGTATTATTTTTATTTGAAAGACATTTGCTTGAGAAACGATGCTTTCTCCAAGCAAAATGTTAGCTTGCTTGGTTAGAAGTTAATTACAGTATTTATTGCTTAAAGCCAGCTTGGAATTTTTGGCCTGAATTCTTACAAGCTGATGGCTGTGTGTGTGTGTGTGTGTGTGTGTGTGTTGGGGGGTGGTGGAGAATTACCTATACAACCCAAGGCCAGGGAATCAAAGGTTGATCTGATAACTTCCTGTTTCAAAAGGGCCCAAGAGATAAGAAATATGTGCTCTAGGGGGTAAAAACCAAACTGTGGTTTTAAATCCAGAAACATTATCTGAGTTATGGGAATGCATGTTACCAAGATAGAAGCTACATGAGGAAATGACTTAAAGGATAAAGCGGTTAGTTGCCTTGATTTGCAAATTAATAATGTTCCTGTTCTTTTGATATCTTCAATATTCACATATTGGTTTAATTACAATATTTGGAAGTTGAAGTTCAGAGCAAGCAGAGAAACCATGTGATGTGACTTTTTAGCTTTATCTTCTAACCTGTCTTAAAAGCAAACATTACCCTTGTTGATTATCTTCCTACAGTCCCATTGTGGGGCTGGAAACCCCTGATGGATTGCCTTCCCGCCTTCCCGTGGTCCCCTCCTTTGTGCATATATATATCTATATATATATGACTATACATGTATATATACATGTATATATATGTGTATATATATGCCTATACATGTATATATACATGTGTACATATATACATAAGCATATATATATACACACACATATATATTTAAAGATTTATTTATTTATGCATACAGAACTGGGGTATGGGCTAGAGGTGCAGGGGCAGTGAGAAGATTCACCAGAGACAGAGTGGGGAGCAGAACAGGCAGACTGGCAGAGTACACTGCTGAGGGAAGCAGAAGGCAGGTCAGGAGAGGTCTGCCGCGCCATGTGGATCACCTCCAGCTGGGATCGAACTCGCACTGAAGCAGCCACAGCTAGCTTTCAGTGCTGCGTCCTTACTCGTTGTGCCACCAGGGAGGGTCCTGTGCCAATATTTAACATTGGGCTTCCACCAAGGTTCCACAAGGTTCAAGCCTTGGGCCTTTGGGTTTCTTCTTCCCTCATGGCTGACTAGACCTGGTGTCGGTGCTCACTCCATGCATGAGACCTCAGACCGGCTCTTCAAACTCTGCTCAGAGACTTTAGTTCCAGTTCTCCATACACCATGTCCTTGTCTCTAGCCCTCTCTGGCTCCCTTGGGACCACCCTCCACAAAGTATCCCTTCACCCTTCCATCTTTGTCTCCTCTCTCTGCCTTCCAGGAAATGTGCTCAGGTCTATCTGAGCCTTGAAAAGAAAACCACCCCTGGCCTCAGCCCTGTGTCATAAATATTAACAATGTAATGATGCTGACTGACTGAGCTGTTACACGCAGGGGCAATGTAATGACTGACGGTTGGTGAGGTGCAGATAATTACGATAGGGGCCCTTACATTATCAACCACTTACTGATGAAGGCACCAATAAACAGACTTGAAAGGCAAGAGCAGACTTTTATGTGTACGGAGAGGCCCTGCCTAAGTCAAAGTTAAAGGGGGCTCTTATAAGATGCCACTGGGAAGTGATAATATAGGCACCAATGGTGAGGCAATTTGAGATGCTGATGGACTCCATGTTGAGTGCCAGAAGCCTCCTGCTTAGTTCTATGGGAGCCATCAGGAACCTCCCCCCCACCCCCAGAAGTGGCACTTCCTCCTGTAACAGGGTGGTCCCTAGGAAAAGGGGAAGTTCCAGGTTCCCTGCCTCCCTGCCCCACCCAGGAGGAGGGTGGAGCTGAGTAGAGGAAAAGGAGAAGAGAAGAAAAAGAAGGAAGCTGGATGGAGAACAAGACGGAGACCTGAGGAAGCCACATGGAGCAGCAAGCATGTGAGGAAGAAACCGGGCTTGTTTCCTGGCCCTGGACTGGTTAAGGCAGATGTGGGTGAGATACCTGTAGGGAGGTGACTATGGCAGTGTTTATATTGATTTTGATGTTGCTCTTTTCCTCCCAGATTTGTCTGGCCATTTCTGACCCTTTTCCATGGGACCCGGCCAGAAGGTGCTTTAGTCTTGTGGCAGCTTTCAGGCCTTGCTTTGGACCAACCCCTCTTGGGTTGACTTTCGCCCACGAGGGGATGTGTAACTTCAGGTGTTTGATGTAGAAGTTATATTCTTTGTGTTCCGTATTGTATATTTACTGTATTAAAGTCCCTTTTCATTAAAGTTATATATGTTTTGTCTTGATGTGGCGGATGGCAGAACCCACTTAGGGCAGGCAGATTTGGGGCTTCAGGGGTGCCCCTCTCCCCCTGTCCTGTAACAGATTTGGGGTGCCCTATAACACTCCTCCTCGCAGAGGACTGAACCCTGGAGATCTCCAGACAGGTCCTGCTTACTCTACGTAGCCAGTCTCCTGACCTTTCACAACAAGCTTGTTACCTACCCCACCTCTAATTTAATTATATTTCATAATGTGTGTTTCATGACATCAGCTGATGGGAGTATGTTCAATCTGCCTTGTAATCCTTGCAAATGAAAGTAATAAAGTTGTATCATTTCTCACTTACAAAAACAAATAAAGAAATTATACACATT
>NW_004567124.1:1830532-1840261 GCF_000260355.1 Condylura cristata
AAAAGAAATTATATACATTTCCTGAACTACATGATGAGATAGTCACATACGAACAGGGGTGAGAAATCTTTCAAAAGTGGGGGTCAGAGCTGCTTATTCATCCGCCTATTAAACTCCTGCCAACTTTGTTGTCCTGTGTCAGGCTGGGCACTAAGGACACAAGAGAGACATGGCCTTTGCCTTCTTTGAGGGAAGCAGGTTGCTGTAACAGACAGGGTGTGAGTCCACTTCACACATAGTGGTCAGGAAGACTTCGCCGAGAAGGCGCCTGAGTGTGGGGAAGGGACTTCTAGAAAGCAAGGAAGCACAACCCGGAAAGAAGGAAACCCAGGCTTACAGGAACTTGGGGTGAAGACTGGCAGAGAGTCAGACAGCGGCCGTGTGTTCTCATGAAGACAAAAGACAGTGGCCCCTTTTCGGGGGAGGTGGGCGGTGTGGTGGGGGGTAGGAGGATGACCCTGGGGGGATGACAATCACGTTCTCCAAGGTAACTCTGGTTCTCATGATAATCAAGAACTTATGAGATCAGCCCGCAAATTCATAGTCTTAAATTTAATACAACATATTAAGGCTCCTTTCTTGGGCCTCTAATCCTTCATTCCTCAGATGTTAGTCTTCAATGAAAAGATCTCCAAGTTTCCCTTAAGTGAAAAATTCTCTTAAAATATATAATTTAATGAAATAATTAATGTGAAATGATTAAATGGATCAGTTAACTAAAGACTTTAAATTTGACAATGCGCTTCAGAGACTTACTGGGGGTCCCTCCTGTTTTTTTCCCCAGTACCCAGGCCTGGACTCAGGAGCACAGTCTCTGGGCTTTGTTTCAGACATCAAATTTTTGAAGATTCAGTCCAGAATGCTTCAGATGGGGAGGGTCCTGGCAGGGTACATTCAGATTTCCTTAGCTGTATAGGGGTATCACCACTGGCAATTTTATTTACCATGTTTTTTTAATCAGAAAAAAAAATATCACAGAAATAATTCATGATCATTAAAAACAATCCAAAAAGTAAGAAGTAGAGTTTATTTTTCTTCGACTCAGCCCCTCTCTAACTTTACTTCATGAGGACAAGCATTTTTAACAATTTGGGGCATGTCTTTCCAGACTCTTCTGTGCCTGTGAAGCCATACAGCTATAAGATTATGTATTATTTTATATTGTGCAGTTCTAATATAAAATGAACCCTTACTTTATAACTTTTATTCTGTTAAGTCCTTCCAGGTTCTTCCTTTTATGTCATTAAATATAGAGCTACTCCATTATTTTTAATAGTTGAAGAGCTAAATAGGATGTAAATACATTTTTAAAATTTATTTGGCTTAAACCAATTCGAATTTATTACTTTAGAGCTAAGAAGTCCAAAGCAGGTCTTGCAGGCTAAAATTAAGATCTTGGTAGGACTACATCTTTCCAGTGAGAACCTGTGTTTTCTCCTTTCTCAGCTTCTAGGGGTGTCGTGCATTCCTTGAAGTAATGCCCCTTCCTCTATCCATAAGCAAGCCGAGTAGCATCATAAAATAACCCTGGCCCTGACTCCTCTTTCTGCCACCTTCTTCCACTGTGTATTTAAATTTAAGTATAATGGACGGACATACAATGTATACTGCTTCATGTTTACACCATAATGATTTGACATTTGTATATACTGTGAAATGATCACTACACTGTCTAGTCACCTTTTAACACCATAGAAAGGTACAGAAATTTTTCTTGTAAGATTTACTTTCTTGGCCTCCCTGGTGGCACAACAGGTTAAAGGGCAGCACTGCAAGCTAGCCTCAGCTGCTTCAGTGCGAGTTCGATCCCCACCCTGGAGAGGACCCACATGGTGCAGCAGACCTCTTCTGACCTACCTGCTGCTCCCTCGGCAGTGCATTTTGTGGATCTGCCTGTTCTGCTCCCCACTCTGTCTCGAGTGAAGCCTCTAACTGTTCCTGCACCTCTGGCCTGTACCCCAGTTCTGTATGCATACATAAATAGTTTTAAAAAATTTAATTTCTTAGCAATTTTCAAATATGCAGTACATTCTCAGACTTATGTTTTCTTGTAAGTGAATGTTAGTGCCTCCTAATTCCCTTTAACAATTTTGCCCACCTCACTCCCCTACCTCTTTCTCCTTTGGTAACTACCAATCTGTTCTCTGTAAGTTTTGTTTTATTTGATCATTTGTTTTGCTTTCTGAATTCCACATATAAGTAAAATCATATGATATGGGTCTTTCTCTGTCTCACTTAATTTAGCATTATCCACGTAGGGTCTATCCATGTGGTTATAAATGACAATATTCCATTTTTAAACTTTTTTTTATGGCTGAGGACTATTCACTTGTATAAAGTCATGTGTTACTAAAGAAAAGGATATGTTCTGAGAAATGGGTTATTAGATGATTTTGTCATTGTATGAATGTCACAGAGTATAATTACACAAAATTAGATGGTGTAGCCTATACATGCCTGAGCTACGCTATACAGCCCATTCAACAACCATCAATATGGTCAGTTATTGACTGAAGGGTATATTGACTGACTGTATACCATATTTTCTTTATCCATTCATCCATTGATGGACAGTTAAGCTGTATTCATGTCTTGGCATTTAATCACTTTCCTAGAGTCAGGTGATTAGACTGCATTTAATTCCTTTTAGCCTATAAAGCTGGTTGTAATACATTGTAGTAGGATAAGCAGTTAGGGGTAGAATAAAAAAGTCAAGGGTTTGTGTGCTGTGGCCTATGACACACTTAACAGTATCATGAGAGTGCCCACTATTTTTGTCTCCTTTCTCACCATACTTTTTTTGCTAATATTTCTTCACTTTGTTAGGCATAAATTATACTATAATCACATTCTGTGATTAGTAATGGGATGAGATATCTTTTCATAAGTTTTTAGATAATTTTCCATTCTGGAAATTTTTATCATTTTCCTGTTTTATATCAATGGGTGACTTGATGGGATCCTTTGTGACTTGTAGGGGTTTCTTCCAAATAGTAGGAGTATTAATCATTAGCCCTTTGTTATGTGTTAAAAAATATTATCGTTTAGTCTATCACTCCAATAGATACTTTAGACATAAAATAGGCTCTATTTTTTATTGATTCAATTACAATTCCTACTAATGCTTACAGAGGCCACATGGAAGGGTTTTGGTGTCTGCTGACTTCTTAGTTCTTTACTTTTATGGGTCAACAAGTTAAGAAAGTTATAAGGATACAGAATGTTGATATAAACTCAAAAAGGCACAAAACAGGGGCCTCCTTGGTGCCTAGGGGTTAAGTCTCAGCACTGCCACAGTTACAACCTGACTTCCATCCCCAGCCAGGGAGGTGACCCACATGGCGCAGCAGACCTCTCTTGTCTGGCCCACTGCTCCCCTAGGCAGTGTACTTTGGTCCATTTGCCTGTTCTGCTCCCCACTCTGTTTTTGGGGAATCCTCTCAACCCCCCCACACCTCTGGCCTGTACCATATAAATAAATAAAACTTGAAAAATGAAGAAGCATACAGAGAGACATTTCGGCTAAGAGATGAAGGAGGCTGCTCTTTCACAAGCACATGCCAGCTGGCAGTGTTTCCTGCAAACCCCAAGCTGTGTTCTTAATAACACTTGTTGGGGCACAATCATATGGGCAGAAATCATTAGACTTTAAAAAAGTTCTTAATGTCTCTGTCATTTGGGAGCAGAAGTTCCCATTCAGTTCAAATTGCTTGCAAAGTCACAATGATCCTAATAAACATTTCAATGTGTCTATACAGGGAATAGGAAAATAAGTGGCTTGGAAGCTACCTGATCACATTAAGAGAAAATGTGTACTTCTTCAAAAGCTTAACCATATTAAAAGAAAGCATGATGGCCTGAAGTCACACTTAAAGGATACTAGATTAAAAACCGCCAGAAACAGCAGATTCAGAGACAACTGAAGAAGCCTAAACAGGTCAAAATTGGCATTGTAGGGTCAAATATAATCTAAAGGAAAAAAACTGAAAGAAGAGAAATCTAAATATTCAGAAGTAGATGAGTTGCTTTTGACAGTACAGGAAGGGTGGGTCACTAGACTGTAAGTGAAATCAAACACAATGATGGAGGCGTTTCCAAACCTCACATGAACATCTTTCCCGATGGTCCTCACGAAAGGGCCGGCCATCACCCCAACAGGGACCTTTGCACTCCGTCTACTAAGAGTGCCACTTTTTTTTTTTTTAAATGAAAGTTATGTCATTTTACTTGAACATTTATCAATATACTGTTGCAAAGTAGATTAGTTTGGTGGTAAAACGTCACAGAGAGTTTCATGCTTGGCCCAGGCTGTGTTCCCAAACTTCTCCCTCCAATTCAAGATATGTGGTTGCAGTGGGCCCAAGGGTCATAGGGTCATGGGTCGTAGGGTTTAGACCTCCTTGCCCTTGCTGTCCCGACAGAAAGTATGTGTGGACCACCTGATGGATGCTTCCTGTTAAGGAATTTTCTGGCCTTCTCACTATTAGGGGAGCAATGAAGAAATCTATCCAGTAAGAGGTTCTCCCTGAAGCTTGTAATCTACCATCATCATATGTTGAAATTTATATCGATATTGATTAAGCCTTAAAAAATAAACCCTAAACCCACACCCTACAATTAAGAATCCAGAAGAACTACAGCAAGAAATTTGAGATGCTTTCTCTGTCTTTCTAAAGCACTTTTTTTTGTCTTATAAATGAATTAAAAGGTTATTTTGAATTCACTTCCACTATCAGTTTAGGAAACTATTCTCTTCTCCTTAACTGTTTATTCTTTGCCCAACTGGAAGCTTTATGGAATTAAACACTCAGAATGGTGACTTGTGAATAAAGTCTATTCAACTGCTTAAAAGTTAGTTTTAAATAATAAGTTTTACCAAGGTCAGCAGTTTCCAAATTGTCTTCTCTGAAACATGAGTCCCCCCAGATACCAGGGTATGTAGAAAGATTTCTTACTGCTGGGGAAATTCATCTACAGCCACTACCCACTTTCTCCAAGATGTTTTTGGATGTCAGAAGTTCACACAAACTCAGGGAACTCCCGGTCCGATCCCCTAAGCAGGGTGGAGACCTAGGGCTGGCCAGCTGGAACACTTGGCTGCAATGGCTGGGCTTGACCTTCAGCTTGCTGGTAGCTCTGATATTCTACAGAGCAAAATCTCACACCCCAATGAATGAAAAGAAATCTCCAGTGGAAGAATTTTGATCCTGCCATCAAGTACAGCTTTTGCCTTGCTAAATCCCCTTGGCATCGGCAAAGTAAAAAGGGATAAAAGGTCCTGAAGAATTTTGAAGGATGGATTGGAAATATAATTCCAATAAAATGACTTCATAATCTCTGTAAGGCTTGAAACTTATAGCAGTGATTCAGTTTAGAATAATGGAAAAATCAACATTAGACTCAAGAGTTTTCCTACATGTACATATTCACCCACATCTTTTCCATCAGTTTGGATGTTCTGGGATAGTCATTTATATATATTAATGTGCTGGCATTTTGTCACTCTAAAAGTAATTATACTGGAAATTGCTCCTATAGGGGTGTTGGTCTCTTGAAAAAGAGCACACCGCTACAATTGCTTGTTACTTTGCTGATCATCCCAGCTAGAATTTCCTTCCCCCCATCTCCTGGAGAGGTTAAATGCTCCAGTCCAAACACATGCCACACTTACTCCCTGAAAGCTTTCACCTGGATGGCAGGATCTCTGGGAATTTTGATCCTTGTTTAGTTGTGACTCTCTGTGAATGTGCTATGTCAAGACTTCTTGTATTCACTGCTTTTGGAGAAGAGAGCATCTAGCTGTCTGGAGTTCAAATGGTAGTCCAACACCCTGACATGGTGTCACTGGGAAGCCCCAGATCCAAACTCCAGTGCTAGGCGGGGGAGAAATGTGAATCTCCCATACCTCAAGAAATGAGAAATTACCTAGGGGAGAGAAAGAGGAACACTTCAAGTCCTCATAATTGAAAGAGGTATGTGCTGAGGCCACGAGTGACCAGCTATTTCACTAGGGTACCTTCTGCACTCCAATACTTCTGTGATGCCCATTTTACAGAAAAAGATGGTAAAGGACAGCAAGGTGAGGCAATTTGAATAGGGCTATTCAATTAGAATATCCTTGTCTTTTCCAGTTTCTGGAGCTTCAGTCCTTGTACTGTTTATGGTCCCTTCCTCATCATCAAAGCCAGCGGGAAGGCATCTTCACATCTTTCATTGATTCCAACTCTTCTGCCTCCCTCTTCCACTTACAGTAAAGGAGTCGTGTGATTACATTGTACCCACTGGATAACCCAGATAATCTCCCACCACAAGGTTTTCATTAGGAAATTTAATTCCATCTGCAACCTTAATTGCCTTTACCATGGAACCCATCACATTCAGATTTCGGGGAAGAGGAATCTTTCCCAGTGGACACCATTGGGGAGCATTATTCTGCTTATCGCAGGGAGTATCTTACTTGAGCTTTGCTGATGGTGGCATTAAGGCCTCCTGTGTTCCCCTTTGGCTGACTTTTTATTTTTCATGTTAAGATAACTCCAATACTTACTTTAACCTGATTTCACTGGAATAAAAATAAAAACTAAAAAAAATTCCTTAGAGTCCCTTAACTGGACAAAAGCTTGGAGCATTGATCCTATTTTTATGGATCTCCAATGGAAAGTTTGAAGAAATATAAGTGTTAAGGGGAAGGATGTCCTAAAGGAACTGCAGAGTCATGTGTACTCCACCCCCTACTCCAGCTTTCTGGACTCCAACCCCTACTCCAGTGAGTGGAAACTACAACTTCCAGCAGTACCAGGTAGAGAACTGTGAGGACCCAAGGGTGGAGCTAAGCAGGCATTCTGGGAGTTTGGGGGATAAATAGAGAGCGGTTTTCCAACTGTCGCTCTGGAGAGGTAACAGCTCTCAGACCGTTATAGCAGTAGTTTGTGATTAGAGCTCCAAGTTAGCCCAGTTCGTCAGATATTCCAGTTACTTTGTATCCCTCTCTCTTTCCCTAGGTTGTTCCTTTTCCTTTTCCCTTCCCTTTTTGTAAATAAACCCATTACCCATTTGTGTGTGTCTGCAGAAAATTACATTTTAAGTGCATGGGTGAGAACCCACAGGTAGGCAACCCAAGTTCACTCTGGGCTACCCTGTAACATAAGGACTTCTGAACTATTCAGTGTTGAAAAGACTGCCTCATGAGAAGTCAGCTCTGTGCTTCTGTTTGTGTTCAGGAAAGGACATGTGTGTGGTACACATCGTGCCATGCAGGATTCTGGACTCTGAACCAAGGGGAATCAAGGAGAATACCTCCTTGGCCCAGAGGAGGGGTTAGCCCTTATTATTCCCCCTGCCCTCTGTGAGCATGATGGTATTAGCTCCATTTTATGGATGAGAAAAACAGGCAAGGCATAGAGTCTTGGTGTAGGTTATACATTTCATCCAAAGCAGGGCTAGGAAGGTAGCCTAAGTATTCCTGAGCTCAGAATTCTGCTCTTTGTCTTCTGACACACATCTCTTGTGTTGGGAGAGAGGCATGGCTGCTTGTGGCATTCTCTCCTTTCTTGATTTCATGACAGCATTGAGAGTGAAGGCAAGAAAACACTATTTGTGGAGGCAGTTTTATATAACATTATTTATTTAATTCTTTCAATAATTCTATCACACTTGTGAGGAGAAGAAGTTCACAGAATTCATGCCTGGCATCACAAAACCATCTAGCAGCAGACACACAATTCAAAGACCTACTGAAGTTCTAATTCTGGGTTTCCCCACACAGCCCTAGTCATATCCAGAATGGCTGGAGACTCCCCTAAGACACCCAAAATCTCAATGAGATTTGGGGTCAAGGAATTAACCTAGCTGGGTTGGGGCATGATGGAGTTGACCAAAATTTCTATACCTGAGTCCTCCTATATTTCACAGAAGTTGCTTCGTAGAGCTCTGAGCTCCCAAGCACTAAGGAACCAGGTGGTGGCTTCAGGAGAACATTCAAAATCCATCCACTTGAAGATACTAATAAACAAAATGAATATTCATGGATCCATCACCAGTCTGAGTAACAACCAAATAGAGCTGGCAGGCTGTTGAAGATTAGTCCCTGAGAAATATCCAGACACCCTGTCATGCCAGGGAAGGCAAAGTGGACAGTTGAGAGAAAACCATTCTGCGAAGTCTTGCTGAGGTTTGAAATTCATCCAATCACTACCTGACAAACTTTCCTACCCATCAGAACTACACTTACTGAACACTTTATTTGTATAAAGCAGACCCTACCCCATCCCTTTTGCCAATTTGAGCATGCTCCCCTCAGAGATCCTTAAATGTTCAGCCTCAGTGATCCTGAAGTATGTGTCTCCAGACCATTAATCAAAGCTTGCTGTACTAGAGCTAAAACATCTCTGCTGTGACAGTTGCTAAACTCAACCAGACTTGGATCTCTTCCTCCACAATACCTAAAATATAAAATCTTTTTTGAGGGCTAAAAACATGGTAGAAATTTCTGTTATTATCACTACTTTTGGGTCATTTTTAGGTATACCACTTATCTATAAGAATTTCATGGAGAAAGAAGTAAACCAAATAGCTCTGCAGGTCAAGTGTGGGCAGGAATTCAGAGTGCAGGATCCCTGGCACTTGCTGGCACCCAGGGTGGATAAAAGACTTCTGTGTGTTATTTCATGAGTAGAGAAGGAGAGGAGGCAAGAAAATGGCCTTGCTCTTGGGAAGAACCAGATGGACAAGATTCTGGAACATCTGTCACAAGTGGGGATGGAAATGTCAAAGTGAATGACTAAAATATATATAAATAAATAATTGGCATGATTATTCCAAGATGTTAACTTTTTGCCCTCATATGTAGGTTTTTAAAAATGACAGGCAGTTCACACACACATGCACACACACATACACACAGAGTAAAATAACTAAGGATAATAAGCAGGTAACTTAATAGAATGTTATTCTTTTTAATTATAAAGGTTTTAATTTCCTTTTCCTCCCCCATTTTTCTACTAATAAGTTTCTTGACTGGGCTGAACCTGATTGTAAAAGGCTGGGAACAGACGTTTATTACCTGGAATAACATTTTTAGACATTAACATTTTGCTTTCAAGTTTTATGAATCAAATGCAATATAGGATCTCCTCAGAACACAATTCAGGATATGACCTTAGTGTTACTTTATTTGAGCATGTGTACACATTCACCTTTAAGGTGAAGTCTGGGTCATAATAATGAATAATTCTGCCCAAATCCTTTCATGCTGAAAGCTACATGTTTTTTGCAACCTTTGGGAACTTTAGAAAAATTGAGGCAAAAATTCTGAATGGGGCTTAAGACTGAATTATAAAGACTTCCCACCCAACAGTAAATCAAAATTCTGTGCTCAGTGCTTTATCTCCTACAGAACATCCACTTGGGAACTGTGGAGCTGATGAGGAAAAGGAGAAAAATAGCCAGGAATGTTCATCTTTAAAAGAATTTACAAGAAATTATTTTGAATATATATGGACACACGAACTAAATATTTACAAGAAGCCTCAAATGAAGTTGTAACTGTGGTCTGAAACAGACTTAGTTCATCACAGACTCTCAGTATATGTCTGTTGGATGAATGAATGAATAAATAAATGAAAGAACAAAAAACAGGTGTCACCTACATATAGGCATTCAAATATTTTCGACTGGTTGGTTGTTAAGACAGATTCTGAGATGTTAGTTTTTTTGTTTTTGTTTTTTTTT
>NW_004567124.1:1841816-1852650 GCF_000260355.1 Condylura cristata
GGCCAAAAAAAGAAAAATCTTTGATTCTGTAGTGACAGTCCTCCAGCCCAGCACCTTCAGTGGAGGGCTACTCTGCAAAGATTTAGTACAAAGGGTACAGTTTGGGATGAAAGGGTATAGTTTGGTCTTCCAAGGCAGTTCTTATGCTGAATTACACTCTCAAATGTTGGGGTGGCCCTCCTCGTTTATGTGGCATATTGCTCTGGAATGTGCCTCCCATTTCCTTCTCTCTCTGCACTTTAGCTCTTGTGCTCTTTTGGATGGAAATGCTCTGCTCTTTATTTCTTGGTTAAAAGAAAACAGGGGTTGGCACATCAGCTCAAAGTATGGAGGTCAAATCTAGTGACCACTTTTTGTTTGTTTGTTTTTGGTAAATCAAACTTCACTGGAGCACAGCTGTGCCCATTCATTTACAAGTTGCCCATGACTGTCCCTTACCATGATGGGAAGAGTAGCTAGTTGCAGCTGAGGTCAAATGCCCTGTGAAGCCTGAAATACTTACTCTAGATTCTCAGAGGACGGGGTGCAGTAGAGGGCCATGTGGTGAATCACAGTGGAGAACAGCCATGAAAAGAAGGAGGAAAAAGAGATTTGCGGTGAGGACAAGCTGCTTTTTCCCTGCTGGCTTGTTTCCTCCTAACCTGTGGGGATGATGTCAAGAGCAAGAGCGCCAAGGTTCTCTTTTAAGCTGCCTAAACTGACAAAGAATGGCCTGGGGTTGTGGCAGAACACACCAGCTGCCCATAATCGTCCACAGATTATCCTTTAATCCAGATTACCCATTTCTCTATCTTTTGCATGCCCACATGCTCGACCTTTTAAGAATGTTTTCCAAGGAGTCCCAGAAATTTAATGCTTTGTAGGGCAAGGACCATGTATTGTTCAATTTGATATTTCTGCAGTGTATGGCACACAGGGGGTGCTTAGATATATCTATTAAAATATTTAACTATTTTATATGAATATGAGTTGATGAAGAGGAGAGTTCTTTTGTTCAGATAACATAATGGCTAGAGAAATAGGGAAATACTGATCAAGGAGACACATTTTGCGCCATTTTAATTAATAATAATTAAAAGAAGGTCACAGGAAGGTGAAATGGGGTGAGGAGTGCTATGTGAAATATATTTTTCAATGGAGAATATGAATTCCAGTCAGAAGGAGTACATATTTCCCACACTGCTATTTATTGATTTCTAATTCAAGGAATAATGTCTGACTTGGAAAGCGGGTGTAGGAAAATGTTAAAAGTCCTTCTAATATTGTTGGTGCTTAGCGAAAACATTTGGAGAAGAGCTAATAGAGACAGGCCCGAGTAGAAGAGAAAGACGTATTTCAAAGCCCAATTCTTCTGAGACTTGTTGGCAAGAATCAAAGGTTCAGAAAAAGAGTGGATAAGACTGGAGTTCTATTTAATGAGACAGAGGAAAGGTGTTCCATTTCTCCTTGCAAAGATGAGACCTGGAGAGAGAGGGCAGATAAATCCTGGAAGGCAGACATCTAACCTGAAGTTCTCATCTTCTGAGAGAGAATAAGGGTAGTCCCCTTTCTTTCATCAAGACAGCGATATTTATTAAATGTTTGTTGAGGCTTACCTTTTAACAAGAATCCTTAGTGTGGTAGTTCAATGATCTAACACATGGCAAAAAGCAGACTTTGATTCAAAGAGGAAGGTATGTTTAGCTGCCCTTTCAAACAGTTTAGGGGAAGGATGGAATTAGGACAGTACTACCCATGCTGGGCTTATAGACTATGAATTCTGAGCACTATGGCAATCCAGGTAGGAGGCTTGGAGTGATTACTAGGCCCTCTGAAGATGCTGCCTGGAGATGCTGCTTCCCAGTGTGAGTCAGCTCAAAACACTCTTCTCAGGGCACAGCACTGCAAGCTAGCAGCGGCTGCTTCAGTGCGGGTTTGATCCCCAGCCCCGGAGGTGATCCACATGGTGCAGCAGACCTCTCCTGACCCGCCTGCTGCTCCCTTCAGCAGTGTACTTCATCAGTCGGCCTATTCTGCTACCTGCTCTGTCTCTGGTGAATCCTCTCACTACCCCTGCACCTCTGGCTTGTACCCCAGTTCTGTATGCATAAATAAACAAATCTTTAAAAAAATAATGCATTAAATAAACAAACAAACAAAACACTCTTCTCCTGGAGGGCACAGGGCTGTAAGGTCACTCATACAAGTGCAAGACTCAGCCCACTGTGCTCAGCAGCTGTTTCCTGCTTTTAAGGAAATCATCCCTTAAGTGTAGAAAAGCAGGTGTGGGTGCTTTGCATATGTCTGAGACAAAGGATACAATCAAAAGCAAAATGCAATCACAGCTTGGCTATTTAAAAGCCAAGTCCAAGGACAAACAAAATAAAAGGCAAGTTCAAGTACAAACAGGTAAATTCAGTCTCACATTTCCAGGCGACTAGGTACTAATGAAAAAAGCAGAAAATGTGGTACAGTGAAAAATGTGGGTGGGGGAAGGCTGGTTTCACTTCCTTTGAGAGTTTCTGAAAGCTTTTCAAGGCCCTGGGTTTGTGAAAGTGAAAAGAAATCCCCCATAAACAGATGTGAGGACACCAGAGCTTTCCAAAATCAAAGGGAAGTGCGCTGTTAGACACCAGGTGGGAAGCATGTAATGCAGAGTTTAGTCCAGCACCATTAAAACAAACGATACATCTTTCCAAATCACAGCCAGGGGCACTGCCATCTCTTCCATGGTGTGGGATCTTTGTTTTTGGAGATTTGGTTTTGGATAGGAATCATAAAGGCTTGCTGCTAAAGGACAGGTGAGAACTTGAGTTCAGATACCACCCCCCCCCAAAACTCAATGATTATCTTCTGCCATGTCCCAGTATTGAGGAGGAACACCTTGCTGTGAGTAGGATAGCATTTTGAGGTATTTGGGGTTTGACCCTCTCCTGGGGCTGCCACTCTCTGCAGCAGGTCACCGGGGCGGGCAGCAAGCCCCTCTCAGCTTCCAATCCTCATGCCTGAAAATGACGCCTCATGCAGGACAGAGCACCTACATAAACACTTTCAAAAACATGTTCAAAGTTTTGGCAAGAAGGTAGAGAAACTGGAACTCTTGTGTGACTATAAAATGGTACAGCCACTATGGAAAATAGTTTGCTTCATAAAAGTCAAACTGAATGATCACTGATGCAGGAATATCACAACTAGATATGCACCCAAAAGAGCTAAAAGCAGGGACTCCCAGTCACCTCTCTGCAGCAGGTCTGCAGAGACCAAGGTGGAAGCAACCCGAAGGCCTGTCAGCAGATGAATAGATAAACTACATGTGGTACGTACCTAAAAAGGAATACAGTTTTGGGGCCCTCCCTGGTGGCAAATTGGGTTAAGACGCAGCACTGCCAGCTGCTCTCAGCCGCTTCAGTGTGAGCATGATCCCCCGCCCTGGAGATGACCCACATGGCGCGGCAGACCTCTCCTGACCCGCCCGCTCCCCTCAGCAGTGTACTACCTGTTCTGCTCCCCACTCTGTCTCTGGTGAAGCCTCTCACCGCCCCTGTGAAATCATCCACACATGATAGGGCAAGTACCATGTGATTTTACTTGTATGTGGTAACCAGAATAGGCAAATTCATGAGCCAGAGGAGTGGACAGGTGGCAGGAGTCTGGGATAAGGGGGGCAGAGGGAATTATTGTTAGGCATAATTTTTGAGATGACAAAGTTCTGGAAATGGGCAGTGCTGATGGCTGCATAATATACACATAATAAGGCCACTGAATTGTACACTTAAAAAGGTTAAAGTAGTAAATTTGACATTCTTACATATTTTGCCACAATCAAAAAACCATGTTTTATTTTTCTGAAATGTCATTCTTTCTAAGAGCTGTTCTACACCTTTCTAAGGTGTTCTTTTAAAACAAGTTTCAGAAGGACTGCGGAGGCACATGTTAAAAGTCTGGTGACAAAGATATAAGCGCAGCACTCTGGCAGAAGGATTCACAAAGTGAGGAAGGATGGTTAGTTTTAATCAAATTTGCGGTAACAGCAGATAGGGATGGAACAGCACAGAAGGGAAAGAAGACCGCCAGGAATTAGAAGTCTTTCTTCAGGTGAACTGGTGGTAGAAAGTCCAGGCGGACTACATTCGAGATGAAAAAGCATACTTTGTATAAAACGAAGAATGAGTAACTAGAATAAAGTAAAAACCAACAGAGACTATAGACCAGAGACACTGTACGGGGGGAGGTACATGTTCTCCAGCCACCTTGCCTGAGCCGTCACCATGGGTGCAGAGCAGGATTCAGGTCATGAGCAAGGACCTGCTGAGGCCTAACTCACAGTCCACCTTTGCAGGTTCCCAGCCCTGTTGTGTTCACTGTCTTCAGCTATGCATACTGCGACACTGAGGATTATACCAAGGAGGAGGGCGCAGGACCTCAACACTCTGTGAGTAATGGGTAACTCCTGTACCATGAGCTATATTTACCAGTCCAGGAGGGGTAAGGGTGTTCAAGCATAGCCCCCCAGAGGGGCAGCACAGCACACACATGGCCTCAGAGAGCCAGACTGCCCTGACGTTGACTCTCCCGACTCAGCCCCGTTACTAGCGTGGAGAGAAGGAATGTCTAAGGCTGGGCTGTGTGTCTTCAAGGAATGCACCCCCTGACTGGGGAGCACATGGACACATACACAGATAAATTATAATAAAGTATGGTCAGTGCCAAACTGGAGATCTGATCGAAGTCCCATGGGAATCCAAAGGAAAAACTGGAGTCTCTCTGCTCTTCCTTTTGTCTGTCTTTTATTCTTCTGCCATGTTTTAAGAAATCAAGAAAGAACTCCAAATACCAGAAAGGCAGGTTATGCAAAGGCATTTTAAGCTGAAACTTTTGTTGCTGTGGCTGTAACTCAGGCTCACAGCCAAAAGGCTGAGTGAAATATTAAAGGGAAACTGAAGGAGGGGTTGGGGTGGGAAGCTAAGAATTCAGAGTGAGCTGATAAGATGCAACCCTAATGGTAGATAAAGCAGCCATTTCAACAGCACCTTAGACATGTATTATTTTTTCTTATACACCATTCTGAAATAAGCAGTCCATGAAACTCTAGCTTTGAGATTAATAGGCCAGAGTTCCTCTAGCACTATTGACCATTGAGGCTGATAATATCTTAGCTGTGGGGCTGTCTTGTGTGTTGGAAAATAGCATCCCTGGTCTCCTGTACCCACTAGGTGTCAGTAGGTCTCCCTCTGCCCACCCCCCAATATTGTAGCAATTAAAGATGTCTCCTGATATATATGCATTGGCTGGGTGGGTTAGGGGAGGGGAAATAGTCTCCACTAGAGGCCTAATGATATAGGGAAATGACCTTTGCTCTGAAAGGATAGCAAATTCTTTGGGATACTTAAAAAAAATGTCCTAATACCCAGGTTATGCCCCAGAATAAATAAATCTGCAGTTGGAACCAGACAATGCCATGTTTTAAACACGCCTCACCTATCATGCCAACTGTGATTCCAACAGGTAGCCAGGGTGAGACTTACTGATATTGGGGGATAAAACAACCAACAACTATTGAATAACTCTGAGATGTGAGGTGTTTTATATATATTATCTCATTTAAAGCCAATAGCTCTATGAAGTTACCTCTGAGGAAGCTAAATCTCAGAAAAGCAAAAGGACTTACCCAAGAGCACTGCAACCAGAAAAGGTAGCCCAGCAATTTCAATGGGCAGGACTGGGCTGCAAATAGAAGACAAAGCAAAGCACTGAAGAAGAGAGAAGCAAGAGCAGAGAGAGGCCCCTGAAGACACAGGATGTAGTCTGGGATGGAAGGCATGAATATACGCTTAGAAACTTATATCCCAAAGAAACCATTTTCTAGTTAGAATGAGATCAGCCCACTTTAGCTTCTCTTTTTGTTGTGCTGAGATTAAAGAACTACTCCTAGAGAAAAAGCAGGTCACAGAAACCATAAACACACACACCAGAGCAGTTAAGTTGAATCAGGTAGACTTTTGATGTCAAAGAAAAAGGCTACAAAATTTTACACTTGGGTCAACATAATGCTAGAGGTTCTGGCATGGGGTTTAGAGAAGGTCATGTTCACCAGCCATTACAAAGAAAACTAGAGTTTTGATAAGTAGTCATTGATAAATATTGGCACTTTGGGAGAAAGCAGGGAAAATACATATTAAAATCACTGTCATAGTAGATACTTTATGTTTATTATCCTACTGAAACTTTATACACCTTTAAAATATAGTGGTTTATATTCAAAAGGACAGTGGATAGATTAAAAAATGTTCAATATCATTTCCAGTAAGAGAGATGCAGGCTCAAACCACCAAGTGATGTCACTTCACACCCATGGAAATAGTATATTTCCACAAGTGTTGGGGAGGATACAGAGAAAAAAGAATGTCATTACACTGTTGTTAGGAATGCAAACTTATGCAGCCATGATGGAAGCAACTTGGCTTTACCTTAAAAAACTAAAAGTGGAAACACTGTATGACTCAACAACTCCACTCTTGGGCACATACCCAATGACCATAAAACCATCAATGCAAAAAACTGTATTTCCCAATGCTTACTACAGCATATTTACAATAGTTAGGACATAGAAGCAATATAAATGCCCATCAGCAGATAACTGAATGAAGATGATGTGGTAAATCCATACTTCGGAATACTATTCCAACACCAGGAAAGATGAATGCAGCCATTTACAGAAAAATGGACAGAATGTGAGAGAATTATTCATAGTAAAGCAAGTTAGAAGGAAAAGACAAGTGTTAGACATTTACAACACACTTGCTTGGGCAAAGCAAAATACTTACAAAAACTAATGGGTGCTAATAAACACTGTGAGGCTCTACGATTGAGAGGAAGGTTGGGAGAAAGGGACATGGGATCTAAGAGGTGGTAGTGGGGAAAAATAAAAAAAGATAAAAAACAACCCAGTGATACGAGGCTGTCTACTGATATTATTTTCAGGTGATATTTAAGACAAAAGCCACCTGAGACTTTGGTGCAGGCTGTAGAACAGTCATATTCTACAGGATGACAGCATGGGGGCATCATCACTCAGTCACTTCTTCCTCTCATTCCAGAAAGAATATGGAGGTCCTGGCACACCCACCCTCTGGCTCACCACCTTACGCCCTTGGCTTTTGGACGAGAAGGTCAATACTAGCATTCTGCATGTGTGCCTGTTCAAATATAGTATTTCACTTTCCCACATCTTTCAGCTCCATCCTCTCTTTCACCCTCAATTCTGCCTACTGCTCCCTGTCCCTCATCCCTGCTCCCTTGGGAGGTACCTGGGGCCCCACAGGTGGGCTGCCTCCTCCCCATCACAGTCCCTGGTGCTACTGAGGTTATGGTTTCTTCTGACATATAAGTGACCATTTGCTTTTTGGTATCCAGAAATTTGCTAAAATCATTTAACAGATGCCACTACTCCAGGGTGTAGGCTGTATCTTCTCATATTCTTTCAGTATCACTTTGATGGTATTTTGGGAGGAAGAGAAGAAGGCTCATATACCCATCTGCCATCTTGAGCCAAAAATCTAATGTATTATTTGTAATATTAGAAAATTGGTAGCTACATTTTTTCAACCACATGAGAGGGAGACAAAGGAGAAATGACCATTGATCCACATCTTGCAGCCAAGGAGGCATGAAAGTGATAGAAGCAGGACAGAGACACAGGGGAGTCAAGTAGTGGTAGTGTCTAGACGGCCACCCCTCAGAGGTACAATAACTATAGAAAGATGACCACAATGTAAGAAAGTAAATATATTTAAAATAAAAAACATAAAGGTAGATGAAAAAAAAAAAAAGAAAATTGGTAGCACCCTAAACATCTCTTAACAGGAAATACTTAAATTATGCTACATCCCTTACTTGGGAAAAAAATAACAAATTAGCTTTGTGTTATTGTTATGAAGTGATATCAAGATATAATATTAAAAAGTCAAATTGCAAAGTGTGCAGTGATATCAATTTTAGAAAATATATATTGATTTTTACTTTTGCAACAGGCCAGAGGATAATGCTGAACTGTTGGGAGTGATCATTTACCTGTTTTTATATTGAAGGTAGTGGATCAAGTGTGGGGTCGGAATGAAGAAGGAATTCCATCTTTTGCTCTATATTGTGTATATTGTTCAGAAGTCTTACAATGTATGTGAAGAAAGGGTCTTTGGAATTAGTTATCACACAAATGTAAGACATTATTTAAATAGAAGACATTATTTAAATCTAGAAAACTGCTCAACTGATAAAGTCTTGCCAACTATAGTGATTACTGATTCTTGATTTAAAAAATTCTGACCATTATTAATACTGTTTAAAACTCTGCATAAAACAGGCTGAAAAATAATTGCCAGCTTATTTTCCAAAACTTAAAGATTTTAAAAATCTCTTCCAAAAGCAAGACTCTATAAATGTAACATGTTGGCAGGTAGAACATGTCCTGTGGAATCAGCTTTTGCTTGGTATGCTTTTATGTCTTTTTTCTTGACTGTTACATAATGGCATTAGCAAACCGAGTTGGTTAAATGATGCCAAACTTTGATATTTTAGCTAAAATAATTGTACGGCATCTAATTAGTAGGAAAGAGGCAGGTAACATAAAATGTCAATCATTTTAATAAAATTAGATTTAGCTTTCTATTTCCAAAGAACGGGGTTCAGAATAACTCACCTGTGAAAGTAAAATACATAATCTACCATAGACACAGGGTTCTGAGCCTTTCCATTAAAAAACAAAACAAAACAAAACAAAACAAAACACAATGAACAAAAAACAAAACAAAACAAAACAAAACCAAGGATTCTATAATCTACCAACCTGTCTTTACTTTGGAGCATGTGAACAAATTCAAACAAACGTTGAAAAGTAGTGCTCAGTTCTGAACAATGAACATCTATCACCTGACATCTGTACACAAGTAAATGTCATGATTTTTCCACTTCTTTTCTAAGAAAGAGTAAGCACCATCATGAAGTGTCCGGTTGACCTCTCTCTCAAGCTCTATTGGGCCAACCCCCTCTCTCCTCTACGGACCCCCTTGCCCTTCCCTCCTGCCCCTCCACACACACTTAAGCTGTGGGAGCCAAGGCCAAGCTCATTTCTTCAGAGTCTGGGTCTAACAGACCAGTGCTAAACTAAGCCACAAGCTCAGAGTCAAGGTGAATGTACAATCAGTATGAACAAATCAGTAAGGGTTTTAAATATGCATACCTCTTTCTACACAGATTTTTAAAAATTTTCTTTTACGTATGCATAAAGAACAGCGGTGTAGGCCATAGGTGTGGGAGAGTGAGACAATTCACCAGAGAGAGTGGGGAGCAGAAAAGGTGGATCTACTGAAGTACACTGCAGGGGGGAGCAGCTGGTAAGACAGGAGAAGTCTGCTGTGCCATGGAGGTCAGCTCCCTGGCTGGGGATCAAAATTGCGCTGCAGTGGCTGCTGATAGCTTCACAGTACCGAGACTTAACCCCTTGCACCACAGGGACGTCCCCCACATTTTTTTTTATTTTTAAATTCAAATCTTGCATCTTAACTCTAAGTTGGATCTTCTATACATAATTCCAAACCCTTTTTGAAGTAAGCAGAGTAAATAATGTCCTGTATTAAAAATCAGAAGAACATGCATATAAAAATGCCTGGAGACTTAAGGACTACATCTATAGCATGACTATGGTTATTAACTAAGTGAGTTACCTAAGTTAAGACGTTAATATTGAGGGTTCCTAAAAATTCTTTTGAAATGAGGCAGGTAAACTCTTTTTAGCACTACTAATACAAGTCTCTCTGTTTTTATAGAAATTTGCTTTCTATCTCTTATCAAGTTTGGAGAGTCAGTCATTAAAAAAATATAAAGTATTCCTATAAGGAAATCTGATCATCTTACAAATAATGAGAAGTAGTTCTGGAAAACAATAGGGCAAATGAGAAAACCTGATAAAGATGTCCATTTTTAAAAAAGCAATGGTAAAAATTTGAACTATTTATTTGCTCTAGGTAGGCTATTCTGCAGACATTTGCAAGTAGCCAAATAAATTATGTGCACCAAGTCAAAGCGTATCCCAAATACAGTTTCTACAGCCAGAATTCCGAGGCAAGCAAACCAAAACTGTCTTCCTTACCTGAAAAATTGCAGAGAAACCCACCACACATCTCTTAGGAAAGCATTCCAGTGTTTGAAATGGGTAATGTAAAAAATAGCCCCTGGAGAGTTCACAAGCAGCTGGAGAGCCCCACACTCTACTGACTGATACATAATCTCCAGCATCTCATGTGGATTCAATTTTAAAATATAGACATCACAGAATGGATGATTTAGCAAGATGAATAGGATACCTAAAGAGAACACCTGTGATGAGAAAAAGGCCATCCCAACCGCACACTTTAAAAGTGAGGATTTTATAGTATGTGAATTAGATTTCAATAATCAAAACACACGCACACACACACACACAACAAAAAAATATAAAAAACAAAACTACTGCAGGTGACATTTTGCTGCTACTGACAGAGGTACATATGTGCCCCATTCGGAGCCCCCCTTCTCAGCAGCCTGCTCTCCAGTACCCTGCTCTGCTTTGTGCACAAGCCATCACCTCCCATCATCATGGACTTTGCGCTTCATGAGAAACCTGCTGTGGCAGGCAAGACCAAGCTGACCTTGACAGTGGGAATCACCCCCAGGGGCTCCTTTGTCTCCTTTTGGTCTTTTTTTTTTTTTTTTTTTTTGGGGAATTATTTTTTTTTGCTTTTTTTTTTTTTTTTTTTTAGGGGAAGAGGGAGTTTTTATTCCATTAGCTTAATGTTCTAATAAACTCTCTGAACAAAAGAGG
>NW_004567124.1:1852750-1858169 GCF_000260355.1 Condylura cristata
ATTCTTATTCCAAACGAAATACTGAGCTCTGAGAGCTGTTTCCATTCAAACATCCAGGTCAGTCACCGAAGATCTCTACAGAAGACATGGTATGAAAACTGCTTACTGAATGAGATTAACTCCAGTGAGGGAGAATTTATTGGTACTAAAAACAATATAAAGCTCATAAAAAGTGGGATTGTTTGCTGGTGCATTTGAACACAATCTTAATCCTGGTGAGAACTTTTTCCTTTCTAAGAAATGGGATATTTATGGAGATGTGATCTAATAGTACAAAAAGGAAAGGAGAAAGATTAACTTTTGCCACTAAAAATAACAGAGACCACATCCTGGGAAACTAAGCTTCTTGTGACTTTGGTGGCTTCTGGACTTGCCAGAGCAAATGTAACAGTTTTCCATTTTAACTAGGCTGGTCTCAGAGTTGTGTCTGCTATGCCTTCTACCTTGAGCCATTACAATCCAGGGAGGCTAAATTTAGGTTTATTTGTCTGGGAAGACAAGGAAGAGCTGCAGAACCTGGAGTTATCTTCTGGGGTATTGTGGTATTTGAAACTTGCAAAATTTATGGTGTTTCTACTGCAGCAGCCTGTTGCATGGTTAACGTGTGCTACAGCTGTTCTGAGAAGTGTTTACTTACTTTGATACTACCATGCTGGGGCAGATTGTCTGGGTTCAAATCCCAGCTCTACTTCTTCCTTGCCGTGGGAACTGGGCAAATTACATAACCTTCCTGTCTTTGTTTCCTTTTCTGCAAAATGGGGATGGGAACAGCTTGTATTTCCTAGGGCTATTTAGAGGGTATAAAGATTTCAACACATAACAAAGCACAAAGCATCATGCCTGACACATAGTTTGTGCTATTCATGTTCCTGTTAAATAAGTAAATAAGTAACTAAAAAAGCAAAATGACTACTGATGCTAATTAAATGACTTTGAAGCAATTGCTCCCTTACATTATGCTGTAACTGGTATGTACATGCTTGCATGAAGTGGCAACAATTAATTTGTATGACCTGATTTGCTTAACATGCAATCAGCCCAGAAACCCAGAAAGAGGTATCAACAAAAATCCACTTAGGTGGGAAATGGTCTCTTGTTATTGATATTGCTCCAAATGATTGCCAAGGGGGTCTACGTGCTGTGGCCACAAGCAACAGAAACAGAAAGAAAAGTGACTTTTGCTTTCGACATGCGGGGAGGAGACAGGATCATAAAACCCAAACTCAAATTGCCACTGAACCCCCAACTCCAATAGGACAAAGACTAGTGGACCTCATGGCTCTTCCAAGGTCACCCTGCTCCCTGCCCCCTCCCCATCTCAGAGAAATAGGGTAGCTCATTACTGATTTTATAACCTTGTTTCTCCCGATAGGAACGAAGTGTAGTTTTGATGTGTAGGTATTAAATTTACTTGCAAGACTTTAAAAAGAATTTTCTCCACCCAAATTTCTCCTTTTCAGGGAAGGACAGGAAGCTGTGCACTTCCCAGTGGTATCTTCTCCGTGTCTGAGGGCCTCTGGACACTGCTGTGTGCACCTTGCCATCTGGGAAGAAGTCTGCATCTGGCAGCCACAGAGGAAAAAGACTGAGCTTACCCAAGTAGTTGTTGCTCTTGTGCATCTCCGTGATGTTGATTTTTGTGGCTCCTTGGGGAATCTCAACAACTCGGTGGTAGCCCAGGCTGGTGAGGGCGTGCTTAAACACGCCAGACACCACCTGACAGCCCGTGTTATCGCCTCCACAAACCCCACATTTGTCCACGACTTTGTCGGAGCCTAGGTAGTCGTCACAGCCAATGTTCTGCAAAGAGGTGGAAAACAAAAGACTCTTGTAGCGTATACTGGGAACTGGAGGGAGAAGAGCGGAGGAAGGGGAAAAGAAAGTCTATTGGTGGGACTTTACTGGACTGATCTGTTGTCCCCACTCAGTCCTGTGGATGAGCAAGTTCATTTTTTCTCCCCCATGAGCACCTAAATGGGCAATACCCCTAGGAATGTGTGAAATGGGTGTTCTAGGGGTAGGGCGGGACTGCCACCAGGCAGAGTGCATTTGGTGGTATATAATGATCAGAAGAAAAATAATGCATGGAAAAGAAGTAATGAGTGTGGGGGCTGGAAAATTATTTACACAGGTTGGACAGATTGCTGTCTGGTAAATCTATGCCGTTGGATGCTGAGAAGGGAAAGGGTGGACCGTGCTGGGATTTTTATATAGGAAAGTTTTTTGGCATCATAATAAGCACTGCACCTAAAATTGGGTTTTGTTCCCAAGTCTTCTGCTCTGAGTGAAAGATGATAAAACACTAAGCAAAGTATGCTTAGCTTCAGCTTCTTAGGACATTAGAAACTGCTCACTGCTGCCGAGTGGCAGGGCTTTTGCTTGGCCCCCCTAAAGCATTTTTGGGGCAGAAGGGAGCTGGGAAACAAGCAAGAGATACATCAGCAGTCTGGACAATCCACGGGATGCTCTTTGTACAGGAATCTTGTCCGTGTTTTAAGGAATTGAGTTTCCTGCATTTCTTTCCCCCAGAAAAGAATCTTCCATTATTCATCCCATGATCTTTTTGTTCTATCTTCCCTCTCCATATTCATGTTTCTCCTGGGGCAAGTAAACCCTGTTCTCCTGGAACAGAATGGAAAGATCTTCACAGAAACCATTTCCACTTCTAAGGCCAGTTCTATAGGGCTCATCATCATGCTTCCCGAATCCCAGATTGGGACATGTGCTCAGAGCAAAGAATTCTGTCACATTTCCAGAGGGCAGATAGAAGTGAGCAGATATTAGTTAGAACAATAAAATATTGGAATGATATTGGTCTGGGGATAAAAAATATCATTTGAAATCAGAAGGGTATTGTAAAACTTGAGACACACGTTTGCTGAATCCCAGGCCTGTGTTTCCACTGAATTCTCACTTGTGGTCATCTCACCACAAATCAGGGGTGAAGTGGTACATATACCTTTTAAAGTCCACTTTTGATTTTGTTGAAAAAGAAAAAAAAAAAACCCAACAAACTCCTTGGTGTGTTTATAGACAGAATCAAGTAAGAAGAAGGGAAAACTCCAATTTCAGTCTTGACAAACATCTTCCTGCAGGCAATGTAGTCCGCATTATTACTTCCATATTCCTGACTGCACATTAGTTCATCAATATTAACTGGTCCTTTTTCCACAAATTGCATCTCTGTAAAACATTACTCCTGACAGAACACATCTCAGTATGTCCATCCACATCCAATTAGCCTTTCAAAAGTGCCATGTATTTCTCCTCCCTTAAATATTTTCTTGCCCTGGCCCTATGCACATTTTAGCAGAAAAATAAGGAAAATGTTTGCCATGCATGATTACTAACACCCCCTCCCTCCCCAGCTTAGGCTCTCCTTTGTTATGAAACAAACAAACAAGAAATGCTACTACCAACAGAAGTTTTAGAAAGTGAATTCCATGTTGCCAAAGCAAGATTCTCACTGAATTAAGGAGATGCCTCTGATTGACACCGATGGAGAAGATGAACAGGAAAGCTGGTCAGCTCACCCCTGCTCTGTCTGGGAACATCTCGTCCTCCTCTGTTTTTCTCAGCTATGGACCCTGCCTGCTCTGTCTGGACTCAACTATTCCACACTGAGCCCATGGGGCACTCAAGTAAAGGTGACAAGATAATCAAATCACAGCATAATCTGCCCACAGAGTAGGGTCCCCCGGGATGGAAGGAGATGGGAGAATTCAGCTAAATTTGCTAAGACTCTTGTTTGCTGCTGAATTAGAATTTTAGCTGATGGCAGCAGCAACAACTGGGATTCTGACAAAGGGGAAGGTCTCACTCAGATCTGTTTTTCAGATAACTTTGGCTGTAGGTGTAGCAGGTCCTTGAGTGGGGAGAGCCGGCAGTCTAGCAAGTCTCTCTTGTAAAGGACATTTTAGGAACGAATAAGAAGTGCTGGGGGCAGGGAGATACCTGAACTCTCAGCTCCTACTGTAGCCAGAGTAGGCTGATGACAGAGAAATCACACAGCCATGCTGGCTTCAGACAACCACAGACACAAACCAATGTCATCTTATCTCATCAATCAATAATATATCAAAATGCTCAGCACAGTTCGATGGGCCTCACCACACTTCTTGCACAGCAAGGCCACGCTGGACAATCTGCACAGGGGGCAGCGGTCCTGGTCTTCCTGGTGGATTCTAGTAGAAAGGAAGCTGACTTGAGAGAAGCGTGTGGCAACAATGCTAAGAGCTAATGGCGATATCTTGTCTCCTCAGGGCCTGTCTCTGGACCCTGAGCACAGGATATGGTCCTCAAGAGAGGAGTCAAGTTAAGTCTTCCTTGAGGGGTAACAGGAAGAGGATGGATCACTTTTCTAGTGGTCACCCAGGCTCCTGAAGACCGTGTTGCTGAGGAGCTGCCTGGAGGACAGCCGTGTGTGAGAGCTGGGCTGAATAGATGTTTGCAAGACCTTTGTTGCTAGTTGAGACCACAGTCAAGTTACAGACCTGACTACTGTCCTTCCTGCTCAGGACCGTTGGACACCCTGGGCTGAGTCATGGGGATATGGAATGTCGGATCAGGTGATATCACCAGGAGGGTTTGGATTGGGTGCCAAGGCAGAGCACACACAAGGAAGTGGGACTTGGACCAAGATCTGAAATGGTAAGAGGGAGCAACCATGGCTGGACCAGTGTAAATAAATATTTTATCACTGATGTTGTTGGGTGACTACATTGGGCAGACCCTCTGGGAAATTCCACAGTCAGACACAGGTGCCACCTTGTGTGGATTTGAGTCTACCCAGGAATGTTTAGATTCACAAACAGATAATTACAAGTTTCTAGGAAGTGAGGATCCCCGTAGCTTTGTTTGAGCATGTGATAATAGTGGGGCACAGAAAGTCTGGAGGTATTGCAGCATCCCAGCTTCAACTAGGGGAGTGGTGATGGAGCAGAGGATTTGAGAGATGCTTATGAAGGAACACAGGCAGTTCTTTGTGATTGATTAGTTGGAAGAAGAAGGGAGCTTAAATTCTCGCTCTCCTTCCCACCCTCCTCAACACCACCCTATCTAACATTTACAGAATTTGATGTATTTCCTGTCCTTGGAATACCTACATCTAATTTATATATAGCTACATCTAATAATATATCTATAACATATATTTAATCTTTTTAAAAGTGTTCTTAGACACATCTTTATTATAAGTGTTGTGAAACATTTTACATGCATTGCAGAATTGATATATTGATATATCTAATAATTTATATATAGATATATCTAACATATCTATAATATATTTCATCTTTTTAATTAAAAAGATTAATATTTAGGGCCCTCCCTGGTGGTGCAGTGGGTTAAAGCACAGCACTGAAAAGCTAAAACTACTTCAGCATGAGTTTGATCCCAGCCCTGGAGGTGACCACATGGC
>NW_004567124.1:1858584-1863530 GCF_000260355.1 Condylura cristata
TATGCAAAAATGGTCCCCTTCTAAGGATCAGCATCACTCTGAGGTTTCTGTTGGTGGAGTAGATGGTGGCGGTGACCCAGGAGGAGAGGAACACATTCAAGGCACTCTTTCCAATGAGTCCTGGTGAGAGAGCTGGGCTCAGAAGTGACTGTGACATTCTTCTCTTCCCATATTAGGAAGCACCAACCACATTCTGTTGTTCTAACATCACACTTTACATGTGGCCAATAAATAAATATTTCCGCCCATCATCCTAAATAAACATTAATTTCTTATTGCTATTGCCTTTTATTTTGAAGGAGCTTAAAACTCCTTCAAAGAAGTTGCAAAAACAGTACAGAGATGCAGGGAACCTTTACTCAGCCTCTCCCAATGGTCACATCTCACATAAGCACAGCCCATTATCAACCCCACATGTCATGGACGGCTGTATGAGGCATACAGAATAAATTTAACTTGGCTTTTGAATTTTTTATGCATTTTGTATGTGAGTATAGTTGCATGGCATTTATCACATGCTCATACTCAGTTGTAGTGGTGTGTTCAGGATGGGGTGCTCTTCAAGGCAGTGGATATTCTCCTCCAGAAGATGGCCATGTAATTGGTGAATGGAGCTCATGTCATGGAGCAGGGCAAGCAGTTTGCCATGATGGAAGGAATGTTGGACTGGGAATCAGAAACCTATGGTGTGATCCTGACATAGTCCCTGACTTGCTTTGTGATGCTGGATGGGTCACTTTTCTCTGTAGTCAGCATTGAAACATTTACCCCACCTAGATCTTTCAGGAAGGCATTCCCAGAAATGAATTTGGCCTTAATTCTGGTTGCATATCAAAAGACTGGTCAGTTGCTCCTTCAGTGGGCTGAGGTAATGGTGCTGGCGCAACTCTCCAGGCCAGACTGCCATCCAGACCTAGGCTTTGCACTGGTTTGTCCCCTAGAAGTGCTGGCTCTTTGAATATGTTCATTAGTCATTCTGAGCCTCAGTTTCTTTATCCCTGTAAGGATCAGATGAAGAAAACATGGAAGATGCTTAGCAGAATGCTGCTGAGAAAATGCTGGTGTTTTGTTATCATCGTTTTCAGATATGTGGCTCCACTTGGAATCTATTCACTCTTAGTTATATCCCATCATCATTTAGCCACTCAGATTTATCCTGATTTCTATAACAATTACTGTTACTTTTGGTCACACAAGTGACTAAGAGTGAAATCTCTTTTTCATTTGGAGAAATTAAAAAGTCTGAAGAGCTAAGAAAAGGCCAAGGTTTTCCCATAAGGTTAAGACACCTTATTGCTCTTAGAGAAAAAGAATAAACATCTGCTCCTGATCTACTTTTAGCTTAAACACACACACACACACACACACACACACTTTTTTTTTTTGTTCACCATGTACAATAGTTCAAAGGAGACATTTGTTGTTATAAAGATGTTTGGACAACTATCAGATATCCTTAATATTCTAGTGATTTTTGTAACACATTGTAGGAAATTTTTCCACAATGCAAGTCATCACTGGAGAAATTGCTTGAGAATTGCCCCCAGTTGTATGCCTAAATGAAATTTCCGGAAGGAAATGAGCAAACTGGATGACATACTTGGTGGTGAATTTCACTAAAACCCGTCCATTGTGGTAGGGTAGGTGGGTGCCAGGCGTGCAGATAGTGGGCTTCTGAATCCCTGATGGGAAGCAGATGTGTCTCTGTGTGCTCCATAAACACAGGAGATAGCGTGACCTCCCCTGGTGGGCAGATGACAGGACAGGTAAGACAGCGTGCCTTCATAACCATGTCAAATAGTGTGGGAGAGTATTATTATTAAAATGGTGAGTCAATGCCAACTTAGTTGTATTTATGGTGAACTAATTTGTGGAAATACTTATGGATGCCAAAACTTTTATTCATTCTGTTGAAATAAATCCTTTGCATGTGATAAATATCCCCCTCTGGTGACTGTTGGGAATGTAGATCAATACCACCTTCCTGGAAAGCAATTGAGCAACACACTGTTTGACTCCGTAATTCTTTTTCTAGGAATATGAGCTAAGGAAATTATAAGAAATGAGGTCAACAATTTCCATATGAAGGAGCTCATCACAGTATTATTGCTAATAAAAGCACTGGAAACATCCTAAATGTGCAACATAGGGAAATAGTTAAACAATATATAGTAATTCCCTGGGAAGTCTTGGATGACTCTTTTTTCCAATTGTTATTTTCATCAAATATAACATTTGTGTTTGCATGACTGACCTGCAAGATAGCTTAGTAAATGTTTCCTGAGTCAGTCTCTACAGTGTTAGGCAGGGGACACAGGAAGGTAAAACAAACAGGGTTCAGCTTATGGTCTAAATCAGGGGTTGACAAACCATAGTCCATGGGACAAATCTGGCCCACTTTCTACTTTTATAAATAAAGATTTATTGGAAGACAAGCATGCCTATTTGTTTACTTATTGTATATTGTAGTAGAAAAGCAGGGTTGAATAGTTGTGACAGATCATATGACCCATAGAGCCTAAAATATTTATGATCTTGTGTTTAACAGAAAAAAATGGCAATGTCTGATCTAAACTAAAAGGTGGACACGGTTCCATTACCCATTATGATGGGTAAATTCCCATTCATTTGGAGCTCTGGCAGCCAAGACTGAGGGTCAGGTCTATGCTTCTAAACTGATCCCAACTGGAATTAGAAACCATTAAATTAGTTTTCTAATACTACATTGATTAATGCTGATTCATATAAAATTAGTATTTGCTCCTAATTGCACTTATCCTATATCATGTATGCACATTTGATTTGTTCTAACTACCACAACTAGAAAACAGAACTGTTATCTTCTACACAATATACTTTCTTTTTTTTTTTTGACAGAAAAAAAACATACTTTTCAAACAATATATAAGATGAGCAAAGCAACTTCTGCATGGCCAGGTTTCTCAACTGTTTCTGTTGACACAAGGGACCGGATACTTCTTGTTGAGGGGATTGTCTTCCATCTTCTGTTGAGGGGATATGTCTTTCATATTGGAGGATGGCTGTATCCTGGCTCCTACCCACTAATATCACCAGCACTTTCTTTCTCAATAGGGCAAACAAAAGTATCTCTACATCTAACCAAATGGCCCCTAGAGAGCAATATCACCCCCAGTTCAGAATCACTGTCCTAGTTCATACTACAACTCCTGCGGCACCTAGGAGCAGAGAACATTGCCCCAGAATGCTTTAATACAGTGGTAGTTCTACAAAGAGTTATCAGAGAAGTGAATGAGTGAAGAATACTTAATTACCCAGTTAAAAAAAAAATCCTCACTGCCATCAAGCTAACAGTAGCTTTTTAGAGCATTTTAGGCTTCTTTGGCCATGTTAGTAGGACCAAGATTGCCAAGAAAGAGCTCCATGCTTGACATGGAGGGACTTACTAAGTAGGGACTTACTAAGTTCATTGGATGAAAGGGCTGCTGGCTGAGTAATCAGAAATCAAAGTTAGGGTAACAATTGGCTTTTTGAACTAGGTCATCTCTAAGGTCTTGTCTGATGCTAAATTATTTCTGAAAAAAAAAAAAAAAAGTAAAGCAAGGATGGGGAGAATCTTGCCAAAGGAATTTGCTTTATGTAGACAAAAGTAAACTGGAAACAAGAATCAATGACAAATGGACAATGCCATTCATTTGACAGGAAGATCTGGCCCATTCTGGCTTTCTTAATGCAGGTGATTGAGCAGCCAGTGATCTGGTTTTAGTCATTCTTATGGTTGTCACTTCTCAGTACCTCATCCTGTTTCACTAGAGAATAGCACCCTACCAAGTGACTCCACTGGAAGAAAATGTTGGCACCCTTGTAGGATAAAATTGGGTGAGAATCAACTGCAGTAACATTTACAATCTGAAGAGAGGAATCTTGAGAAGGAAACATTTTCTATTCTGTAAGAAAATTACCATCTCCTCCTTCCCACTGGGGTTGACTTTCCCAAGAAAGTGGGGGTATTGCATTAAAAAATTCCAGCCTTTCACTTCCTTTTTCCTTAATGGACTGAAGTGGGGTAAGTTGGGGAGGAGTGTGAAATGTGTATTATGACGACAATTATTCTATTCCAAAGAAAGGTGTCTATATTTTTGTATAAAAGTGGTAGAAACCCCTAGATAACGCACTTCACTTTTGAAAAGGCTGTGTGGTGAATTCTCAATTTAAAAAGGGGTCAGTTTAAAATATCTGGTTAGAGTTTTTGTTAACTATAGTGCCCCAGAATGGCTCAGCATTGGGAAAAACCCAGATGGGACAGGTCTATCAGAAGCTGTGGGCTTGGGCTGTCAGGTGGTAGGACTAGAAGTTTCCTGCAGTAAAGAGCAGAGAGATGCTGACTATACTTTATAGGGCAAAGTTCTGGAAACTGGATGATCAGCAAAAACAAGTGATAAACTGGATGATCAGCAAAAACAAGTGATTAAAATGCTCCAGGGTAGAGGCTCTCACAGCTGGCCTAATTTACACAGCCTCATCGGTACAGACACCTGAGTCCACAGGTGCAGTTACAACCTCAGAGGCCTTGGGGTAAATCCTGTGACTAGAAGGCATTGACAGAGACTCAAGCTTTACCCATGTCATTTCTTTGATGCAAGGCCCTGTCTCCAAATGTACTTGTTTGCATTTTCCCCACAAGATGGCACTTATAAGCCTTTGTAAAATGATATTCACTCAAGCAACTAGTTTAGAAACAAGAAACAGTAGTTAAACATTTGAAGGAATGATGGTTGGGGAAATATAAAAGGGCTAGGCAGAAATTTAGGCTGACTGTGTATTTATTCTGCTCTCATATAGGCAAGTTTCTACCATGTTGTTAAGATAGGATTTTTCTTTCCTTAATTTTTTTTTTTTTTTTTTTTTTATGTTAGCTGGGTGAGTGGGATTACCAGGCTTCTTAGATCCAGAGGTTTCACTAAAAT
>NW_004567124.1:1863630-1914279 GCF_000260355.1 Condylura cristata
ATATCCAGGCTTCTCAGTTCCAGAATGTTCACTAAAATGTTTAAGAAATGCACAAATGAGTTAAAACTTTGGGTATTATGAAGACTTTTGATATATCAGGGGTATCTGAGAAGACTGGCACGATGAGGGGTGTGTGGGGAGTGGGAGATGCTGAGAGAAAAGGTGGGCTATCAAAGATGAGGACTTGACTCCTGAAACTCTTGTGGAAACCTATGGAAATGCTGTTCTGAGAAGATGAAGACAGAGGCAGTGCTCTAGAGATGGAAGAGACTAGAGATGGAGAAACATATGTACAGTGGCCTCAAGATGAGGGCTAGAGGGATGGGATTAGAATGGAAGGCAATGAACGGTACATCAGTAGCGTCATGAAGGAAGAAGCCATGCACTGAAGACCAATGGCTTCCTGAAGGTGACGTAAGAAAGACTTCAGGTACAGGCTGGTGACTCTAGAAGAACAGTGCTTCATTGTCTGTTTCAGGCAAAAGTTTTACTGGGGGTGGGTTGGGTGGGAAGTCTTGGATGGACTCATCTTAGAGCAAGGTTCTGTGTGTCCATCTTGAAAATCATTTGCTCATTCATTCATTGAATTTAGTCATATTAATTCTCTTTCTCTCTTTCATTGGAACATTCCTCTAAAACTAAACATTTCTATTTTAGCTTTTTGTATGGGAATAGGTATCCTTCATATTCTTTTTAAAATTAAGCATTATTTGATTTCTCTAGCCCCTTTACTCAAAGTTTCATCCACAGACCAGCATTTCAGGCATTGTGCGAGACTGTGCTAGAAAGTATCTTGACTATCCCTATTATATTGAAACTCAGACAAGGTAAGTAATAAAAGGTCACTCAGAGGTAGTGAAAGTGGGTTCTAAGTCCAGGCTTTTCCACCTTTGCTAGTTGCATAGTCCCTTGCAAACTTGCAAGAATAGGGCTCAAACGGAAACTTGTAAGAACAGGGTTGACCATGTACCACATATGCCAAACCCTAGAATGAGCAAGAAATCAAATACAGACATTTTGTTACTGCCTGTATCATACAACTACTCTCTGGATTTCCCCAGGACCTGCCACATGGGTGATCTACTTGCTGTCTGAGGCCTTTCCTCCTGCAAACACTAATTGCATTGTTTCAGTCTCTCCTAGAGCTCCATCCTATTCTCCTGCTCCCCAAAGTCCCATAGTCTTTCCCATCATGCAGTGCTCACTCACCCAAGTAATCAACATCTACACAGTAACCTTCTTTTCACAACAAATTTTTAGATCCAAAATTATTTCACTGACATATAAATTTTCTTATTTGTCTCTCAGGGAATGGAAACTGTTAGTTTACAAAGCTGGGAAATATTTATGACTTAAGGAAAAACATTAGGTTCCATGGGAGATACTGTTACCCAATCCAAGAGTTTTGCTCTTTGGGGCTAGAGAAACCAAGAAATCAAATAAGGACAATTACTCATTCCATCTTCTAACCATAGATGCCTCCAATATGAGTACTTATTTCATTAAAGTAATAAAGACATTGTGTTCCATGCATGTTCAAAAGAAAGAAATTTGGCTGATAGATTTAAACATGAAGGCTCTTTCACGCTTCCTTTGAAGGACGGCTAAGAACAGGGTTATCTGTCAAACTCAATGTGTTCTGTAACAGTAAGTCAGATGGCAGCCAGATGAATAATTCTTATGTTGGCGAGAATTTCCCTTCTTTTGCAACTTTAAACCAAAAAGATAGGGCAATGGCAGATTTGATACCCAGGCACGGCTTCCAAGGGGCTGCATTAATAATACGCACTTGTGTACAGAAATATTTAGGACATGCAAACCAGTTGGATAAATACAGATCCTGCCCCTTTCTGCTCAAACTTTGACATTCTTAATTTTCACCAGTTCCTTCTTTAAACAGGTCATATTTATGAGATTTTAAGTCATGCCCTCCTTCCCCCAGATGAGTAAGCACAAGAGAGGCTAATGCTGTGGTTTCAGGTAATCTACCCTGCATGTGGTTTTTAAATTTATCTTCCCAAGGCATTGCTGTCATCATGTCATTCCTCTGGCTCAAAAGACTTCCTGATGTCAGCTGTCAGTTAAACAGGATGATTATTTCCTCCTAGGCATTATGCCTGTGTTTGAGCCCCTAATTCCAGGTGGATAGATAGGAGTGCCTAGCATTGTAGCACCTCAAGAATAATGTTTACCCTATGCATAGATAACTGAGTAAAAGGAGGGATTTTGAAAATGATCAGCATTCTTAAGCTTTGAGAGTAAAAATATTCTGTCAAAGTAACAGTACATACTAATTAGTCACACATTATTAATTAGATATTCCAATTTATTCATTGGTTTTGTGATGCTAAAGTGAGATAAAAGGAGATAAAGCAAAGGCATCTGACGTGTGGATGGAACTCTGTACACATTGCATTTTATTTAAAGTCAAGTCAAAGATAACATAGAGGGCAAATTCAAAGAAATACAAACAAATGATACTCATTTCTAGCTTAAACAATAACTGCCTTGGAATGTTATTTAGCTAGAGAATGGCCTGAGTATACTTGAAGGAATGTAGAAAAGCAGCAATGGAAGCAAAAAGAAAGCATTTCTCTGGCAGAATAAAATAAACCCTGGTTAAAAGAGAGCCAGAGTTAGAGTTATAAAGGGTCAAAAATTCATTTTTGACAGTTGATGGATTCTTGTTTGGCCACTTTGGGTTTTACAAGAAAAGTGCATCCTCATTAATCAGAGAAGCCCACAGAGGTGTTCATGAGTACCCAGAAAAGCAATATAGAAGGAAGGAAGCTGGTATTTGCTGGGAAACTACCAGGTGAAAATATCTACTGTCATTTTAGTAGCAGAGGGAAGAGAGACGATCATCGTTTGCCCAAGGTCACACAACTACCATCAGGATTTAAACCAAGTCTATCTAGCTCAAAAGCTCAAGAGCAGAACGATAAGGTGGAAGCCAGACAGGTGAGTTTAACAGTGATGGTGACAGGATGGCAGTGGTCACATGTACCCATGACCGGGTGAAAAGCAGGAGGGAGAACAGCTCAGGAAGCACTGGCTGCTAACTCTGACTTCCTGAGGTGTTTCCATTTTTGGAAAGAGACCTCTGGTTTTCTTTGACCCTCTCCCAGACTCAGGAACTCCCCATTCTTCCCTGAAAGGCTGGGCTGTACCAAATCCTTTCCTGCCACTGAAAATCTTTCTCTATGTACTGTCCACCCCACCTCTGTGTTCTGGTCTCTGGAGACCTTTGGCTACTGGTTTGTACCATTTTCTTTTCAACATTTGATTCGATCTCTTTGCCCACAGTACACGTTGCTTTTCTCAGCATCATCCCCTTGGTTCAGGACTATGGAGTGAGACCCTGGTACAAGTAGAACCTAGGATTTCAGCTTCAAAGCTAATTTTTTGGGAATAATTTTCTATTTTACAGATACAAAAAAATTTATTGGGGATTTCCCCCCCAGCATTTGATTTTCCTGTGGAAATGTTGGCTTAAAAGTTTCCCTTTCTTGGTGGGGGGAGGGAAGTGCACTGGATTATGGTGATGGCACATGTGTGATTTGGTGATGGGAAACCAATAGGGATTACAACTGAGATGGAAAAAGGCACAAAATGATGTAAAAATAAACTATTATATTATTTAAAAAATTTTTCCTTTCTTGAATTTCCCTTCTTTCTATGACGTGTCTGTTCTCTTTATTCTTTTATTTCAAAGGTGATATAAAGGGTTACTACTGTTAAGTAAAAAGGTAAGACTGTTATTAAGTAGTAAAAACTTGCACAGTAATTAGAAACTGTGCTTTGGGAATCCTGCTTTGCTGGGACTGCCATCCTGTAGGCTATTCACTGGCTGTGTGACCTTAGGTAATGTGCTTGACCTCTCTGTCAATAGTAAATAAGGAAAAATTCATAATTTAAGCCCCAAAGGAATGCAGTTATCACAGTACTAGTGTAGAAAGCACTCAGTAAGGGTTTGTGATTATTGTTACAATGTTGTTAAGTATTGGACATTTAACAGGAAGAAAAGAAGACAAGAATAGCTAGAGGATTCCAAATATTGGAGGAGGCTTTGGTAGATGAATGAAAGATTTCCTACCTGTTTTGAAGGAGGCAGAGACCAAATGATCTATGTATGTGCGTGTGTGTGTATATAAGTGGGAGTGGAAAGAAGTGTTTAACTCATCGGAAGAGTTAACTGCGGTAATGAAGGGTTAATCAAAGAACTACCAAGTCGTGCCCTGAAGTGCCAGCACTGACCTGTTCCTTTAGTGAAATCAAGTGGCACATGTCTCATGGCTGTTCTCACTAGGCTTCATGTCTATCCATGGAGACAGAATGCAAGAGCAAAATAAACAAAAAATGAGCTGTGTGAATGAATACGATCTGATGAAGGAACTAGGAAGCAATGACTAAGGAGTTCACAAGATGGCCTTCTGGAAGAATGGGGTGCTTCAAATAAAGAAGGAAACTTAGACTCAAGTAAGGGAAAAATCAAGATTTAAAAACTATGCAGTTACGGGAAAGCCTGGAATGTCCAAACACCAGCCAGCAAGACTTGGGTCTTTATCCTGCTGTGCTGTCCTTTCAATTTTTAGTTCTGAAGAAGTCACCTGTTTCAGCAGCCTCAGCTTACACCATGGAGATCAGCCCAAGGTTGAAGAATTAAAGACCAGTTCTGAGAATCCTCTGGACCTCTTGCCACACATTCCCTACCTGTGGGTACACTGTAGTACAATTTGCCCTCTAATTTCTCTACAGCAGATTAGAAAGTTGCCTCTTTAATTTCAAATATGACCCCCAATACTACCTACCATTTGACGCTAGACAGTACCATTTCTCTCTTGACATACCTGTACTACAGAATGTCAGTAATATGCATTGCAATATATAATATTCCTCATGATGCACAAGTATATTTATTTTGAACAAGAAAAAAAAAGAACCTGAATATATTATTATATTTCCGGCTTGGTATTTTTACTAATAATCACTCATAATTAACCCAGACCAGCCTATGAGAACTGGAGGATAAGACTCCTCAGGGATGAGTGGCAGTGGTGTAGGGTTACACAAAACCACAAAATAAAGTTCATGATTCTTTGTTGATGACCAACTTAATTGAAAAAAAATGTGTAATATACTTAAATCCTAACATTATCATATGGAATGATACTTGCCAATTCCACAGGCATTCCATGATTTTCATGTATAGTTTAGTCTATCTTGGAGCTTCTGGGCTGAGGTTGGTTTGAAAGACTCCATGAAAGGCCTTCTGGGGCATTGCATCACAACTTTTTGGTATCACATGAAGCCATATAACAGAGAGGTCCACAAGGATCCAAATGACCTACTATCACCTTGCACCTGAGCTCCTCACTCAGAAGATACTACCTTAAGGAATCTTTTAGTGCCTACATTTTCCAGCAAAACTCTAGGGACCATATTTCAAAGGCCTTCTACTAATTACTGTCTTTTTTATTTTCTATGCATCCTCCAGGCAATCAGGAATGTTATTGAGCCAGGAATGCCTAAGTTTCTTTAAGAAGTAAAATCTCAATCTAGAAAGCAATTTTGAGAAGACTAATAGTTATTGTTCAGCCCTCATTCTTGCGGAACCTCCTTTTAGGAGAGACATTCCTGAATGGAAGAGAGGGCTGGGATGGCAATCAGTCCCCTCTCAGGTCCTTCTGAAATCAGTGATGTTCTCCTGGGAGCCTGAGGCCAGGAGTGGGCACTCAAAATTCCTGGGAGAGCAGCTGGGGTCAGGGGAATTAAGGCTAGCTGTGGGATTATGAGGAAGAACTAAGCCAGGAAAGATTTCTCTGTGCTGGTCCACACATTAAGGAGCCAAGAAGAAGCTGGGATAGAGGGACAGTGTAGCAGAGATGGAAGAGCTTTAGTCCACTAAGAGGGGGAAGAGACAATCGGGGTGAAATGAAATGAAGGAAGAAAGGAACTGACATTTGCTGGCTACCCTTGGCTTTCACTTATCCTTATTTCATTTTACCTTTATATAACTTCAGGAGGCAGCTATGATGTTTCCTGTTTTATTTCAGTTGGAGAACTGTGGCTCTGAAAAGTCAAACAACTTTTAAAGCTCTCAAGGCAGACGTGGAGGCAACTGTGGTCTGGCTCCTAAGCCCACGTGCTTTCCATTGTATGGGATAACAGAAAGTGAGAGTGGAACTTGAGACCTCACTGAGATGGAGCTAGGGCCCTACCATTTCCCAGCGGGAGTGATCATGGGCATTTTCCTCAAGCTTGCAAAGCTGCAGTTTCCTTTCCTATAAAATGGTCAGATAACAGCACCTACTGCATAGACTTTTAAGAGTCAAATGAGATAACTCATGAACTTGCAACTGTTTAAAGTGCCAAATAACCATTAACTACATTCACGTTATGATTGTGATTACTTTCAGTTGCACCTTCACACCACACACCAAATCATGCTGTTGGGGAAGAACCAGTATTATATTTCTTGGAAAACTGGCCATCCTTGCATAGAATGTTTCTGATTCTCCATTAATTAAAGTATTTGGTAACCAGGAGATCATGCCTGCCAGCCAATCTATGGTATGTTTCCTTTATAGAAAGAGATAGAAGAGAAAATAGACTCAACTCCTGGCAGCATCACAGCTGTAAATTGGCCCATTCTTGCTCTCACAGAAAACCAAGCTGCTATCTTCAAGATCATCTTCTCACATGATTACTTTTTCCTAGATAGCTTTTCATTTTCCAGGGTGCTCCAAATAAGGCATGTGTGTGTGTGTGTGTGTGTGTGTGTGTGTTCCCACCCAATAAATCTTCTCTTTGGCAGAGAGTGTTGATGGTTCTGTGAAAGGGTCTTTGTGTCCCTTTTTGTTTAAGAAAATTTTTTTTTCCATCAGAAACCTGAAGTCAAGGTAAGTGCCACAGAGATTCAAGGATCTCTTGGCTTTTCTCTGAGGTCCAAATTATCTCCTGGAAAAACACAATCTCATGTCCCCTGCTGTCAGTTAATAGATGTGACGGCCAGGAGAGTGGCAGATTGGACCTTAATTAATGGGCTCTGTACAAATATGCCCATATTTGTAGAGAAGAGGCTTTAAATAACACCAAGTAATTGTGAGCATGAGGCCATGCAATGGCAGGAAATGTCTGTCCATCCTAATGGGATTGGACTTTTGTGTGCAAGCTGTGGTGAGCAGACCACAGCCCAGCTGAGCACCATTAGAATAGATTGCACTCGTGGTGGGATATAAAGGCTCTCAGATAGCCCCTACTCAGAATAGAGAAATGAACTTAGGGCATGATGCAACCATAGTAAAATGAGTGGCCTTCACGTGGGGTTTGGACTGGTCACATGGACTGGTCTTTCCCCCATCTGCTGACATCCTGGGGATAAAGAAGCAGCATCTCTTTGAAGAAACTCTTTCTTTGACCACTCCAGCAGCCTTCTCCCTTTCATTTCTGACCAACCTTCCTTCAACTTGTTCTTCCCATTCCCCTTACTGAGTAGGTCCCACTGCACTTGTGAATGATTCCTTAGGGGAGAGCCTACGTCTCCTACGCACAGGAGACGCAGGAGCATCATTTGTCCAGGTGTGACCAAAGGATTGCTTACACCACTGGACTGTAAATGTGCTCTTGCCCACATGTAAAGGAGGGCCCAGTGTTCATTCACCTACATTGCACACTTTCATTTCCAGATACAGATCTTCCAGACAGAAGACATTATATTCTCAAGAAACTTACAACGTGGGCCTCCCTGGTGTCACAAAGGGGTAAAGTGCAGCATTATGAAGCTATCCCCAGCCACTGCAGCTCAAGTTTGATCCCTGACCAAGGAGCTGACCCACATGGCACAGCAGACATCTCCTGTGTCAGCCGATGCTCCCCTCAGCAGTGTATTTCAGTAGACATGCCTGTTCTACTCTCCAGTCAGTCTCTGGGGAAACCTCTCATCCCCTACATTTCTGGCCTGTACCCCAGTTCTGTATGTATGAATAACTAAATCTTTAAAAAATAAAAAAGAAACTTATATCACTTCTCATCACTAGAGCAGTTGACTTGGATTGGGTGTGCCATGCTCTTTGCTAGGTCCTTTGCTTATGTGATCCCACTTAATCCTCAGGACAGCCCAGAAAGGTAACTGCTGTTATTATTTCATCTGACAAGTGACATAACTGAATTTTGAGTATGAGGGCAATCAAATAACCTTCCCCAAGTTAGGGAGTCCATGGCTCGAGGGTAGTACTAGAAGGAGAAGTACCATGGAATCCTGTGCCCTTATCCACTAGGCTGTGCTGACTTTCCTCTTAGTCATTAGCTTCCTAGTTGACTGGAAGGAAATGGACAACTGAACTCACACTTATTGATCGTTGTAACTCAGCAGGAAAGCAAACTAGTAGGAAGACATTTTAACACAGACTCTATGCCAAACACCCAGATGAGTGGTATGTTCAAGGGATCAAAACATGTCCCTTCAAAAGAAATATTCTTGATTTGAGACACCATGTCTTCATACTTACACCTGTCTTTAACCTCACTGCAGTCAGGTTCATGAGGGGGCTTGGTTGTTTGCATACCTACTAGATGAGAGCTGATTTATAATAAGAATCTATAAAGTTCAACTTTTGGGGGCAATGCAACCAAATATTTCTGGAAGCATTTTTCTCTTGAGAGTCAACCAATGTCCAGGAGTGTCAAAGAATTTGTGTTTTAATTGCTTTCCCCTTTATGTTCTCTTTTCTTTCCTGTCTCTCTTTCATCCCCCTCCTCCCTTCTCCCAAGCTGTCAGGTAAACTGCTAAGCTGCAGAGACCTATCGTAAAATAACTACCTTAAACAGGCTATACTGTAGTAATTAGACTTGTTGCAGCAATAGACTCAACAAAGAGCTGAAAGAACTAGTTTTCAACTTCCCCTTGCTCATGAATGAGCCTTTATCATCAGTCCCTATATCCTCAGAAAGTTTCACATGTAAGCGGTTTGGTCTTCTTATTAATGTAAATAAGCACGACCCTACATGAGACACAGAAAAGAAATGACTCAGGAACAGGCAATGTTTCCAAATCACTTACAGCACTTTCTGGAGAAACAAAACTTTATATTTAAAACATAACAGGCAAACAAATGTGCAACACTTCAGTCCAAGACACATAAACTATGGACAGGGGAGTACATTTGACCAACACTTCGAGGGACTTGAAAACACACAGACATTTAAAACACAAGCAAAGGAAGCCAGTCGACACTCTCTGGTCCTGGGAACTAAAGCTGGTAATTCCAAGATCCTGGGAGGCCAAAGGGAGGACCAAAGAAATAGTTTCTGGACATATGGTTTCTGGGTTTCATTCATCCAATTGATTATAAAGTTCCCCGAAAGTGTAATAGAAGTCACATCACCATAGTAACTCCTGAGAGAGTTCAGTTGGGTGGCAGGATAAGGTAGACGTGCCAGGTGCGGTGACTGGTGCTATCAAACTAAGTCAGTAGTCACAGAGGGAGGAGGAGATCACCTTTCAAAAGACAACATTTCCAAGGAACAAGCAATAAACTTTTTGATCCATTAGATGTGGAGGCCAGAAAAATAATAAGGATATAACTAATATTAAGTGAGCATTTTACTCAATGCTATTCATAGATCATCTCATTCAATTCTTCTGCCACTTCTATAAATAGGCATGATCATTAGTCTTGTGTGACAGATGCAAAAAGCGAGGCCCCTTGGGGACAAGCAACTTATTTCTCTAAGATCTCTCAACGAGTAGGGCATGGAGTTGAGAACTCAACACAACTCCAGGGACTCCAAAGCTCAGGCTCTCAGTGTCCCTGCTGTCAGCGAATCAGAGCCACAAGACGACAGGTTTCCTAGCTTGTGGTATGGGGGTGGTGGTGGAGGTGGTGGTGGAGAGATATGATGCCTTGAACTGAATTCCAGAAATTTGACACTCAAGCATTCCTCTGATTTACTTATCCCTTCAGTATAGGATTAACATATCAGAAAGGAAAATAGAAGACATCACAACACCCCCAAACCAACATGCTGAAATAATTTATTAACTCATGGTTAGCAGGAACCACATGGCCAAGAAGAACTGATTTTTCAGCCTCAGGGCATGTCCCCTCCTGGCCTTTCTCTCTCACTCTTCCTGTTCACTGAGACCTCAAAGGCCCTACTTTTTCCTTTTAAGATCTCTAAATCTCTTCCTATGCCTTTGTGACTGCAAGGTGTTACCATCTCCCTAGTCCTGCCTTTCCTGCTGCCTTGAAGAACAGAGCACAGATGGACTTAGGATGGCTGTTTATTTCCTTTGACCTTTCTTTTTTGACACCCATGTTAATGCCACATCCTTTTCTCCAAGACCCTGCTCCTCTCTTTCTCTCATTTAAAAAAAAATTTATTTATTCATGCATACAAGAACTACGGTATAGGCCAGAGGTGTGTGTGGGGTGGGGGTGAGGGTGGGGGAAACAAGAGACACCAGAGACAGAGTGGGGAGCAGAACAGATACACTGAAATACACTGCTGAAGGGAGCACCATGTGGGTCACCTCCCTGGCTGGGGAATGAACCTTTGCTGCAGTGGCTGCTGCCAGCTTCACAGTGCTGCGCTTTAACCAACTGTACCACCAGGGAGGACACCCTGCTCCTCTCTTAATCCTTTGGATGGCAGTCATATCCCTTCTCTCAAAGTTCTCTTTCTCAACCTGAGTGTATGTACTAGTCTCACTCTGAAGGCTTTACTCTTTTCTCCAAGGCTCTGAGTTACTTAATCTGGCACAGGTCTTGGCCACCATGATTTGTTGGACATTTCTCAGGTGAACTTACTGTATGTCCATTACTCAGTACCCACAGACCCCTTTCCAAGTCCAAAGCAGCAGCATACCCCTGGGGGAGATTCTGCTTTTGCTTGGGGAGACCTGGCTGCCTGGAGATGCTTTTGATTGTACACTTGGCAGAGGTGGAGGGGATTGTGCTACTGACACCTGGTACTCAGAGAGGCTGGTAAACATTTCATCAGCCTCTAGCATGAAATGATGGGTCCAAAATGTGAATGGTGCTGCTGTTAAGAAACCCTCCGCTCAGAGAACTGGAGACACATACCACAACATGCACATGGCCTTGTGCCTCTGAGGGGCTCCCCGGGGCTGAGAGAGGCCCTGTTTGGAGGGCCCCGTCTTTGAGAGGCTGCCTCTCTCCTAAACAGCCCAACAGTTATTACTGTTTAGGAAAAGTTGCAGTGAAGGTTGTTTTGCAACATCCTATGGACTTCGTGCCTGCAAAGGTGGAGAGAATCCCTGTGTCTTCAGAGCAGGGGAGTGTGCCTTGCATTCTGTTGCATAGTCATGCTCAGCATGCTCACACCTCTTTAATTATGTAAAGAAAGTACTTGGGGAAAAGCATGACAAGGAACAAGAACCCTGAAATTGGGGGTAAAATATAAACAAATGTTTTGGCTGATGTACCGCACATTTTTTAATCACAAACTGTGTGTTCAGAGTGCACGGAGCCTGTCCAGAATGTCTCGAATTAAAGATCAAAGGCAGTGCCGTGACGAGAGGGGTGCAGCTCTGTGCCAATTTCACATCCCCAGCCCCTCCCTGGAAATATCCATGTGGTCATCCATTCTCCTAAGAAGTGCCTGTCTGAAGCAGCAGTTAAGCAAGCATTGATGAAAGGAGGCATTTTTTTTTGTCTGTTTGTTTTCTTTTTTGTTGGGGAGAACTTTAGAATGTGGTTAGATAGCAGACACATTTTAAGGAAAGAAAGTGATGGAGAACCAGCTTGCAAAGACTTCGGTTGGATCCTTGGAAAAGTATTTCTACTTTCACCCAGAGGTTTCTTCTTGAGGCAGGAGGAGAGAGGATGCCCAAGGGGATCAGCAATCTTGCCCGGAGCACTTGGGGAATATGTCCACGTGATACTGGGGGTACAAAGAAACTGCTGAGGGTCCCAGAGTCACGAGGGTCACAAGGCTGGCTGACCTGCTGTGATGCAGGGTGACCTGAGAAAATGAGCCGAGACTGCAGGGATATACCCCAAATGAGAACAAAATCTCCAAAAAGATGGTTTCAGCAACTCTATGTAGGATTTTATTGGAGGATGAGGGCAGCTGTGGTAAATAAACAGAAACAAAATAAACCAGATTGGAGCATCTGGTTGTGTGTGTGGGGTGTGGGGTAGGCCGGGGTCTGGATAAAGAAGAGGTAGAGCTACAAACAGGTATCACAGAGGAATGATTGGGAAGCCTGAGCATCAAATTCTAGATCACGTTTTCTAGAACTGAACTTCTTAAACTGTCCTCACAAAGAAGAAATGAAGGTATAACCAGAGTATGAAGGATTAAAAATTAAAATAGACTTGGGGAGGCTCCTTTGAATAGTCAGGGAGGATGGCATCTAGGTGTGGCCTGAGAGGAGCTGTCTCTGTGGGGACTATGGAGGGGGCACAGAGGCAGAGGGACAGCCAGAAAAGGCCCTCAGAGCCCCTCAGGTCTCTGTCCTGTGGTAGGACAGATCTGCCCTTGTGAAGCTTTCAATAATGCTTTGTGTGACATGGATCCTGGTTCCTCCCCTGTCGCTGCTTCTCCTGGATGCGCTGCTTGTCACTGCTCCCACTGGGAGAGGACCCAGAGATGTGACACCATTGTCTGGCTGCAGGCTGACTGGGCAAAGAAAGCTTGTTGGGGACACTTCTGTGGATGCAGATGGAGCCTCTGCTAGTTATCTGGCAGGTCCACTGCACTGTTTATTCATACGGAGCCAAACTGGTGACAGACTGGACATGGAGGCTGACAGAGTGAGAAAAGTCAGGGTATTTCAAGGATGTGGGCCAGGAGAAATGTAAGCACAACATGTAACCAGACCCCACAATGACTGTTTTGGTCAGGCTCACTGCACTAGATTATAAAAGTGCTTTGTTTATGTTTGATCTCAAGTGTCTAGGACAGTCTCCAGTTCACTGTGTCCCCTCAGTAAGTACTAGCTGAATCACTAGATGGTCCCCCTACTTCTATTACTGTTTCTTGGGGATGATTGTCTGATGCCCCAGCTAGACAAGCAGTGGTTGTGAGTCCAGGTGGAGACTTTCCAAGCTGTATGGACACAAGGGCCATCCCCTCTTTTTCTCAGACTGCTCATTTGGGAAGTGGACATTGAACCGATCTGTAATCTGTGGCCGCTGAACAGCTTCCTCAAGGTGTTCAGTCAGTGTCTCTTGCCGACCAGCATTATCTGCATCACCTCAGGCCATACCCTAGATCTGAAACAGAATCCATATCTTCAGAAGTTCATCAGAAGGTGCCTGTGTGGGGCCCTCCCTGTGGCGCTGTGGGTTAAAGGCAGCACTGTGAAGCTAAGGCCGCCTCAGTGCGAGTTCGATCCCTACGCCGGAAGTGATCCACATGGTGCAGCAGACCTCTCCTGTCTTGTCCGCTGCTCCCCTTCATCAGTCTGCCTGTTCTGCTCTGACTATGGTGAATCCTCTCACTGCACCTCTGGCCTGTACTCCCAGTTCTGTATGCATAAATAAGTCAATCTTAAAAAGAGAAAAAAGAAGGTGCCTGTGTGTGCACCAAAGTAGGAATGATCCTGGTCTCTGCCAACATGGGTTCAGACTTGGTGCACCTTGATTCAAGTCCTGCTGCTCCTCAGCTACTGTGCAGACTTGGGACAGTAACTTAAAAGTGGTTCGTGATATCTTTCTATCTAATATGGAGATAAATAACACACAGGCTTCTCATGAAGCATGAAGGAGGTTGTGGGTCTATAACTATTCAGTATAGAATCTGGAATATGGAAGGGCCCAGGGAATGTCTGTCTGGTTGTCCACATGTGACCCTTTTTCCAACATTATCTCCTGGGGGCACAGGCTGCTTGTAACACTCACTTGAACTCCCCTTTCATTGTCGAAATCAACTTTCTGCTTTGACCCAGGAGATGTTCTGCTGGAAAACTGCATAAATAAACCCTGCCCAGTAATGCAAGACACTGCTCAACTGAAAACATCTCTCCTGACGTTGAACTCAATCTGCTGCTCCTTGCCTTGGTTACCACAGGATACTGGAAACACACTAACCCCTATTCCATGGGAATTCTTGAAGCAGAAGAAGACAGTTCCCAACCCAGGTCCATGTGATATTTCTGGACCCCTCATAATTCTAATAAATCTTCCTAAAGGTCAGCTATTGGCTAGTTGATACTCACATTTTTTCTAATAGCTAAAAACCACTTTTTACCTAATGAAAGGTTGACATACAAGTTCAGACTCACTTATAGAAGTCATTTCAGTGCTAGTTCAGTCTTCACTGTCTGGGGTTTGAACCAGTGGTCCCAAACAAGTTAATGTCAGGATAAAAATTATTAGTCCAGTTGTCGTTGAAGATATCAGAGAGTTCTCATCATACTCAAGCCTACATGGGTAGAGACTTTTGCCTCTTGAAGCACCATTCTTAGGACAAATCAGACAGTGATCAGAGGAGGGAGATACAAACTTGCTCTGACAGTCTGGCTCAGAGATGGAATGCCCTTTCTTCCTTGCATAGTCTTGGAAAAGACTTGGATTATAGGGAGCACTGTTTATTTTTCTGTAACGCCCAGATGGACACCTTCCTTTTCTTCTATGACCATTTTTATGAGTGCCAAACCAGCATGAAGGAAAGAAGAGGCCTATAGAGACCAATTAAGTAAATTATATAGTAATAGGGAATCTTTTTACATCTCACCTATCTCTCCCAAAGCATTAAGCCTAGATAATTTTATAGATAAGTGCTATCAACTATTCAAGGAACATATAATCACCACTTTATAATTTGCTCCTGAGTTCAGAAATAGAAGGAAAAGTGCCCATTTTACTTAATGGCACTCATATATATTGCTTTACTTAATGGCACTCATATATATTGCTTTGATTCCAAAACTGGATAAGAACAGTGAAATAAGAAAAAATAAGTGGATATTGCCTACTTTATTTTTCATTATTTTTAAAATAATCCCTACTTTAATATGCCATAATCCCTAATAAAATATTAGCTGTACATTAAATTTAGCAGTAATTATAAATTGATGAAATCAAGTGATTTTTATCACAGTATGTAGAGGTGGTATAAAAACTGATAAATCTAGCAATGGTACTAAAGAAAAAATATCATTTGCTGAAGTCCACTCCATATTTTAGATGACTCGGTCTTAGAAATACCTAGAGATGCACTTCCTGAGCATCAAAATGATAATCTACCAAAACCTACCCACAGAAAACATGACTCCCTAAGGAGAAAATTGAGAGAATTTCTCTTTGGGACCTTGGAGAAGACAAAGATGCCCACAGTTCTACTGCTATTCAATAACATATGGAGCTCCTGGCCAATGTAAAACACAAGGGAAGGCAGTAAGAACGATGAGGACTGGAAAAGATGAGGCAGCTGCTACTGTTAGCACATGATACATTTATTTACATTGAAAACCAATGAAAATCCCCAAACTCCTAGAGTCAGAGTTCTGTGAAATTGTAAGAACAATACAGTTCTTTTAAACCAATATAACCAACAAGAAAAAGAAAATAACATACTTCCCCAAATTACACATTATGAATTATTTACAAATTCAGTCCAAAGACATTGTATGAGCTCTTTATGGAAAAATGTATAAAAATCCTCTGAAAGAGTATTACAAAAAACCTGAATAAGTGGAAAGATGTGCCACATCCGACTTACCCATTTTGCAGTGCTGCAGAGTCCTTCAGACCTTTTCCAGGAAGTTCTCCTGGACTCTCAGGGTGGGACTTAGGGGCTGCTGGTCTGTGCTATGCCAGCCTCAATTAAAACTTATGGCAAGAATATATAATAATGACATAGATCCCTGCTCGTATGCTCCTGTTATTTGTATACATCAAGACAAGCCATAGGTATCATTTTCATTGAAGAGTAATGGCAAAGGTAAGAAAAATGGGGTTTTCAAGGGAATCTATAAATCACAGCAATTTTTTATATTCCATATCTTGCTTGTTAGTTCCTATTTTGTCCTGTGTCCTCTTGATCATCTCTTTTATTTGAATGCAGAACTTTTCACACTTTTCTTCACATTCATTCTTGTTTCTAGGTGTTATTCCCCATGTCCTCAAAGAAAATCTTTCTTTTCAAGATTTAGTTTACCGAAGAGCCCCAACATATCTAAGAGGATGAGATAATCTCATACCCAAAGGCTTCTGTAGAATTGACTGATTTATCAATGGTCTCTACTGGCCCAATAGAAAGGAGTTTCTCAATTTCAGTGGATCTTAGAGGCCCTTAAAGAATAAGAATGCCTGGATCCCACTCCAGCCACCAGGAATTGAATTCTCTGGAAGGTGATGTCTAGGTATGCATGTATTTATGCGTGTGTCTAGTATTTGTCAAGATCAGCAGTGGTATAACGGAGTGTCCCCATGATGTCTCTAGCATAAACTCATCTCTGCAGACATGCCTGGCATGGTCTTTATGAAGGACTTGAAGGTGGACTTCATCACAGTGCCAAAGTTGGATTGGCCAATGGTGACAGTCCAAAACTTTCGTTTGGTTTAAAGCAAGAAATCAACACTAGACTCCCTTTTGGGAAAAAAAAAATTATAGTAAAAGAGGGCTGGTGTGAAAACAGTATTAGATTCACACATTAACACCAAATGGGCCCAAACACAGTGTTTCAATTTAGTTCACACCAAATGCTCCCCTTATTATTTCCATCAAGAACTAATGCCACCATTCCATGGCAAAGAAATGTACTGACAGATTTATAGAATGTTTCTTTCCCTCCTTAAAAGTACTTTAAAAGGAAAGTATTTCCCCAAAATATGAGTTAAAATTTTTATGTACTGAAAAGTAGATAATTAAAAAATGTATGCTATTCTGTTTTGTTTTAGTGGATATTGAGGTGTCCAGAATCCCTCGGGATTAAGGCTGGAGACTTGAATCCTTTTCCTGGACCTGATATTAGCACCAGAAAGCTGCTTTGCTTAAGGGTTCTCCTCCTTTCCTGGAGGCACCCAGAGAAAATGTTGGCTCCCTTGCCTTTACTGCAACAACTCAGAAGAATCCCATTCTAGAATTCCCCTATAAGATCAATTGAGGTCTCTATCACATCTGCTCATTCTTACATTCCTCCCCTCTCATGGAACAGTTGTTCTTCCCAATAAACCTGCACACAAATTTACAATGTTATTTTCTGGACCCTAACTCATGGCCTCTATTTGCTTTGTGAATTGTTTCATTGTTTTAGGACTTGATCTCTGGTTAGATCTTAAATTTTTATGATAAAAAACTAGGTCTTAACTACATTAAGATGCCAGAATACAAAGTACAGTGCTAGGTAAAATAAAATTGGCTAGTGCTCATCTCTACCTTTTAAGAATTTCTAAGTCCTTTTATGTATCGGCTCAGATGGCTTAGGTGGAGAGTCTAACTCTAGCAATGACTTAAGGAAAGTCATTTAACTTTTCTAAGTGTCTGTTTCTTCAGTTGCAAAATGGTATAAAAGTAGGACTCATTTCATCATGCTGTTGTGATGATTAATTAATACAGTCTATGTATTTAGAGTATTTAGCCCTCTACCTGGAATATAATAAGCCTTCAGTAAATGGGAGCTGTTGTTATTAATGGCATGACTCTGGCAACACAGTGGTGACTTTAGTTATTACCTAATTCAGCCACCTTACTCCTTGTTTGCTGTATAGAGACAGGTCTTTCTACCTCTCAATTTTTTTTGTCCTTATTACTTCCCTTCAGTTCTATCCAATGCTACTGAATTAATTTTTTGAAAACATGCTTTCATTCATCTCTCCTGTACCCAAAACTCTTCAGGGTCTCTTGATTACCAGGCCCTTCATAAACTGTCGCTGCTGGCCTCATGCGACACTCATTCTTGTGCAGAAGACTCTTCATTGTGAAACATTTGCTTAGCCTAGGGTACTGTCCTTTGTTCTGTTTATCATTACAAAGATTGCATAGCTCAAAGTGAACCTCAGACTTTCCTTTAATCTAAACCCATAGCACCCTCCTGAGCTTTGTCTTACCCTAACATTCTTCCATGTTTCTAATGCTATATAATCATAGGAAGTCTATCCCTAAAGTTACAGATTTTTTTTTTCTTAGATTTCATCATTTGATGAAAAGTCTCCTTTGATAAAAACTTTATCAGGAATTCCTAAAAAGGTTGCTATTCTTAGCATGTCCCTTGGTCCATAGGTGCTTTTCATAGCAGTTAAAATTTATGAAAAGATGGTAGTAACAAAATAAAATAAAAAAAAGAACATATTAGGAAAAAGTGAATCCCACCCATAAATTATATACAAGACCAAATGGTGAGCTGTGATGAGGTAATAAGACATATGGAATTTGTCTAAAAGGAGTCAACTGGCTTCCAGATTTGAAAGTTTGATGCCTCTGAGTTATTTTTACTGGTAGAGATTCCATTTTATGAGTAATATTTGGGATATGGTATCACCAGTCAACAGTTCACAAGCTCTTTAAAAAGTCTCCCAACAGAAAAGTTCTAATTAAGTTTGACAGAAATTATCTAGCAGCTTTCATAAGTAATTGCTATTACCTAAAATAGGACCAACTCATAAACTGCATGATTTCAGAAATGACGAATCAATAAAAATGTTTATAGAAACAGCATTTTGATTAATTCCTTCAGACTAACAAATTCATGACACATGTGATAAACTGAGATTTCTACTGTCAATTAAGGAAACCCAGAAATCAAACCCAGCCTTCATCTATTGCCCTTTGGATAAGTGATCCCAGATTTTGACACTGGGAATTGCTTTCAAAGCAGCTCTTCCAAAATGAACCACATCACACCTCTGGGTCTAATTTCTGGGATAGTCACATTCAAAATTCCTTCAGTTTTCAGTCATGCTAACAGCCACAGTGAGACTGACCCATGATTGGCATATATTGTGAACATTCTGAAGGCTTGATAAATAAAGCAACAAGTCATCCAATAGCAACTTATAGCTTCTTTGTATGCCTATAAGCTCAACATCAACAAAAAACCATTAGCTGTTACAGTAAAGTAACATCTCTTCTATTACTAGAGCAGGTCTGACTTTTCTAGACTCTTTTTTATTATATGGCATTAAGCGCATCATTAATAAATCTTGACCTTCCACAAGAATTTAAAGGATCTTTTAATACATCAACAAATAAGAAATTATTTTCAGAATAGCTTTAATGTCTGAACATATTTATTTTGAAAATCAGTGTGTGACAGTTATTAGTAACTCAGTAATCAGAATATCAACAACTGATCAAGCCAACAGAATTTTCACATCATTTAATAGGTACAACATATACTATTATTTCACCATCTCTAGAAACCATCTTCTATTTTCCCCCAAATGCTCTATAATTACTTGAATATACAAAATAATGAATGAAACAACTAAAATGAAGTTAGCATCTCAGGACAACAGACCAGTTATCCACTGACATTTCTTCTAACAACCTCTGGCTTGTTTCAGCACCAACAATCTCTGTTGATGCTATAAGGGTTGTATACTCTCATTACCTGTCAATATTTTCACAGCAATTTGCCATTTTTCCTGTAGAAACTCTTGAAAAAATTAGTATTTTTTATGAACACTTCTGTATTTAATACCATATATCATGGAGATCTAAATTGCCATCAACTATAAGTTACATCCTGACTTTGTAGAGATTAGCATATGTAAAAAATGTACATTTTAGAATTGATAACATCAAATTGTAAGGTCTACTCATACAGGAAAAGAACAAGAAATCATGAGCACACACAATACTGTAGCAAAGTTCCCCAGCAATCACACAATTCAAAATCCTACTCCCAGTTTTAATGACTAAAGAAATTGAGAAAACCAAAGAAATGATTTGTCCAGGAGGCACAATAGGGAGTAGGCAACAGGAAGATGGGAAAACAGGTTGACTCCCAGGCAGAAGCTGACCTTTCATGAGTTGTTAACCTTTCAACCTCCTACTACCTGATGGCTAAGATGCTCCTCACCCACAGCAATGACGTGGGAGAGCAGCGGTCTGGAGGTAGGTGATGGGGCAAGGTAGTTTGGATCTACCCACTCAATGCTTTACTTCTCAAGTCGTGTACAAGGTGGTTCATCAAGTTCATACATCTAATTGTATTGTTTGACACAACTACCACTAAAGTTGCTTCAGCTGAGTTATTGGCCAGAACAGTTCTGATGTCCTCCAAGCAATATATCATCATACAAGATGATGACCTCTGTTAGGTCATATAAACATAGTGACAGTACTCAGGTGAGACCTTGACCACTTGACCGCAGCTGGACCAATGCTTTTTCTGTTTCAATGCACCACATGCAAATCATGGGCCTTTATAGATGGAAGGGATATGCTTTTAAATATGCCAGACACTGTGTTAAACATTGTACATTACTTATCTCAGTTAATTTTTACCTCCCTAAGGTAAATATGATTAATCTCCTTTTTATTGGGGGGGGGGGTGACAAAACAGAAGATCAGAAATATCAGGTAACTTTCTGAAGGTCCCACTGGTGGTGAAGTGATCTAAAGTCCCACTTGTCTGTCCCAAATACTGAGTTGTCTTCTCTTAGGTGCCCGAAGGCTTGAACACAGAATGGATACTATGCCTGGTGCAGAACATGCTTTTCTTCAAAATGATGTCTGCAACTAGGCATGACTTTCTAAAGAGCTGTACGTAACTCCCATTTTATAGTCTGGTCCCTCTTGATAAAGATGTTGACTAGATATTAGATGAACAGAAGTAACATTAAGGATCACTGAAATTACCTCCGATCTTGGTCAGGATTTCCAACCTGCTGTTAATAGAATTAGCTGGGAAAATGAGCTGTTGCTGTCAGTCAGTCCCTCCACATGGGGGCATTTATTTCCATTTATTAAATAAGTTCTCCCTGGACTAGAGAGTAGGCTGTGCCAGACTCTTATATGTCCTATTGGGTAGATATATTTGAATATCGTGTGCAGAGAGAAGAGGAAACTTGAGCCATTAAATTACAGACTAGATAGAAGTAAGGGAAATTTCTATTTGTTATTATCAACAAGTAGAATAAAAAATTTCTCATGGAAGAAGAATGTGACCAGAAAGTTAAATACTTGACTAACAAGCATCAATGAAGTCAAGTATGAAGGAACAGGTTGCTGAAAGAGAAAGGAATGAATGGGTTTGAAGATAACTTGGACTTTTGTCTCCTGGGAAGCCTGTTGCCTCAGCTTGATTTTCCAGAAGCCATCTACTTTAGCTAGCTCAGATTGCGGAGAGATCCCCTGGGTGCTTACTAGTATGCCCATCCTTTTATTTAAATTCTGTCCTGGGTATATTTTTAATTTGCTAAACATGTAACAATGTAGAAAAGTATAGAAAACAACATCCAAGTACTAACTAAATTAAAATTTTGTTAAATTTGTTTCAGAGATTTTCCTTTTTTTTTTTTCTTTTTCTTTTAAAGATTTATTTACTTATGCATACAGAACTGCGGTACAGGCAGAGGTGCAGGGGCGGTGAGAGGCTTCACCAGAGACAGAGTGGGGAGCAGAACAGGCAGATCCACGAAGTACTCTACTGAGGGGAGCAGGGTGCGGGTCAGGAGAGGTCTGCGGAGCCCTGTGGATCACCTCCTGGGCAGGACTGAGAGCATGCTGAAGTGGCTTAGCTTCTTGGCGCTGTGCTTTTTAACCCACTGTGCCACTGGGGAGGGATGAGATTTTCCTTTTTTAAGAAAGCACATTAGCCATAAAGTTGTCGATTGGTATTTCCGCCCAATTCCACCCCCTTCAGAGGCAGCCGTTAAAGCGAGGTGTATTCATGCTTTTTATTGTACGTTGGGGGTTTTACTTAGAAATTTGCATGATAGGAACATATCTTCAGTAGCTTGTTTTCTCTGCTCTCTGTTGTTCTTTAACCTGTCCCCACAGACACATGTGCATCTAGTTTATTCATTTTAACTGCTGTGAAGCAAGCACATGTGGGAGAGTTGCCCTAAAGTCTGTACCTAGATGTGGAATGACTAACTTTTATGGTGTGTGCATTTTCAGTTTTACTAGAAAGTGCCTCTGTCTTTAAGCTCCACTTATCAATTCATGCTGTTTCTACATCTAAATAAGAACTACCTCCAAAAGTACTAGGTTAACAGAGACATTTTATGAAAACTTAAGTGGGGTTAAATGAGCATCATAATTTTCTTCAAAAGACCACTTTGGGCACTACTTGGTTTTAGATCTTTCCATGACTGAATGTGTTTCCAAGCTTTGGGCTAGGACCAGAGATGGAAAATAAGGCCCCTTGTTGTTCAGAGGTGTGAGCTGATTGTTTGGGGTCTGCAGACAGCAGCTCATGCCGGTCGGGCAGGAACTGGTAAATGGCTCCTTTGAGGAAAAAGATAAACAGAAATAAAGAAATGCCAGAGCTAACTGGAAAATTGTTTTCATAATTCAATTTTGCTTTACATAACCTTGCTCCCCAAATGTTAGCAATTTAGCTCAAAGAGCTGTTAGTATTATTAAATAGTCGCTAAATGTTACAAAGAGACAGCTCAGCAAAACTCAGGAATTGAGAAACCATTTTATGACCATTGTTTCACCTCTGGGGGTGGCTCACTCATTGTGTTCCAGGTCCCTAGGGCCCAGAGGTAATAACATCTGTATTTTTAAGACCAGCTTTGCGCCACACCTGCATATCAATTCCCGTTTTCGACTTCTGCTTCTAAACCAAAGCCAAATGTTTGGCTACGGGTTTGGTTTCCAGTGTTAGGCTGGGTATTACAGGCAGCAGCTTCAAGACTTCACTGGGACCACTAACATTTTAAAATGATGCTAATTGAGTCCTAGGAAAGCTTAAACAATTTAAATTCTTAGAGGAGAAAGAGATGAAGGAGTTGAAAGATCAGAAAACTAAGATAAGGGGCAGGCAATGACAAATTACAGACAAACTAGAAGTTAAATCTAAAGGATGGTGGTGAATTTTAAATAAAAATAATTTCAGAAAAATTATCATAGCTTAATTTCATGTAGTCTCATTAATCTTTCTCTGACTTGTGCTGATTGTATTTAAAAGTAGATGGTTTCTGTTAAATGTTCTACAAAGAGTTGGAGAAGAATTTGAGATAGAGAATTTGAGGAATTCAAGAAATCTTAGATGGGAATTATGTTAGTTTCTCACTGCAAACCTCTGCTGACATTGACACTCTTGTGATGCAATGGGAATCAGTTCTCTAACTTAGAAATTATCCTCAGTATTCAGAAGTACTATTATTGGCCTCTTCCTGGTGACAGGTAAGTCACTTTAATACCTAAATTCTTTCTTCCTTCCCTACTTTGTTCCTTCTTTCCTCCCTTCCTTTCCTTTTTTGCTCTCTCTATACATTTTTGGCCTTTTTTTTTTTTGACCTATACTGGTTTACAACACTATATGACTCAGGGGAATAGGTTCATACCTCCTCAGGTGTGAACTATGTTGCTGTCTCACTCCACCAGCAAGCACATACAACCCTTTACCAAATGGATATGGGTTACTGTGAACAGGTGACCTGGAAAATGATGCAAATGGAGCATCCAAGGGCCTTTGGCACTCTGGCCCAAGTCTGGAAAGCTTTCTGTAGAGTCAATTCTATTTATGATAAATGAACTGGAACTGTATGGCTTCTTGGAATTGAAGACCACCCAGGTTAAACCACTTGTCCAAGTCAGGAACCTGTCTACAGCTTCTGTAGAGCTGGGTCTACATTGGGTCGGGTTACCCACCACTGTTGTGGAATGTTTGAAGTGGTGGGACCACAAGCACTGTTCTGTTTTCCAGGAAATTCTTCACTATGGTGGGTTGAATTTGGGTCCCTTATCGCTTCTACTCATTGGTCCCAGTTCTGCTATTGTGAGTAGTACAGAAGAACCCTAGCCCTGTTTTCCAGACACTTGAGATGGCATTGCTGCCTCCTCCTGCCTACCACCCCCCTCTTCCCTCCCCCCCCCGCCCGGGTGAATCTCCAGGTGAAACCATACTAGCTATCTCAGGGGATCCTAATGACTGGTTCTGGTCACCCCCTCTTCTGTATGTTCTAGATTATCAGGTAGTATGTGAGAGTAGAACATGGTATGGCTTGACCAGCCATAAGAAGAGTATGATTGCTCCATAATCTATATTTTTATTAATTCAATTTACAATTAGATTTGCTTTTAAAATCTTTTCATCACATTGGATTGACCACTAAAGGTTGGCTCAACTATCCCAATTATTTCTAGATGAACTGTAGAATTTTTCAAACTAGCTATTTAAGCTGGTTTCAAATATTTTTTGAACTACCATCAACTTTAGATATTTATAGTTCTGAAATTTACCCTTTTTTGTTCTGAAAATGTAAACATTTGTTCATCTCTACTTTTCTAATTGCTCAGTCAGTTGGCACATTTCTATTGTGAGTCCATTCTAGGCCAGATGCTGGCTGGAAGCCAGGACTGGGAAGTGAATGGGACAGTCTCTGTCCTCTGAGGACAGATCCAGTAAGGAGGACCACAAGAGTGGAGAGGAGGTGATAGCAACTCGAATCCATTTTCATCAACCTGAAGGAGCCTGTCTGTTCTGAAGTCAACCTGCACACAGTACTGGCAGGAGGTCCAGACCTATTTCAAATATGTAGGGTTGGAGGGACCTCTGTACCCTCTTTTTATTTCTTTTCAAGTAAACAACAGATACTGGGTCCTCCCAGGTGGTGCAACAGGTTAAGGCACAGCACTGTGAAGCTTTAGCATGAGTTTGATCTGTGGCCAGAGAGGTGACCCACATGGCACAACAGACCTCTCCTGTCTCACCTGCTGCTCCCCTCAGCAGTGTACTTTGTTAGTCTGCTTGGTCTGTTCTCCACTTTGTTTCTGGTGAATCCTGTCACTACCCCTGTACCTTGGTCCTGTACCCCAGTTCTGCATGCATAAATAAATAAATCTTAAAATAGGGCCCTCCCTGGTGGCGCAGCGGGTTAAAGCACAGCACTGAGAATCTAAAGCCGCTTCCGAATGAGTTCGATTCCCGCCTGCCCCGGAGGTGACCACATGGTGTGGCAGACCTCTCCTGACCCGCCAGCTGCTCCCCTCAGCAGTGTACTTCGTTGATCTGCCTGTTCTGTTCCCCACTCTGTCTCTGGTGAAGCCTCTCGCCGCCCCTGAGCCTCTGGCCTGTACCCCAGTTCTGTATGCACAAATAAATAAATCTTTAAAAAAAAAATCTTAAAATAAAAAAAAAAGAAAAAGAAGAGTTACCTCCCAGGAAAACACAGAATACATGTAGGGCAGTTCTGGCTTCTCTTCAGTTTATTACCATTATTATTAGGGCCCTAAAGAATGGCCTAGCCCTTTACTTCTTCTTGCTCCAAAATATGATAAGTACGAAAAGGAGGAAGAGGTGAGCATGTTCTAATTTCTGAATATTCACTCTGTTAAGGTACAAGGTATATTTCATACTACTCTAATCCTTTTATTCCTCACAACAACCCAGTGAGTTATGAGTTTTTAGCCTCATTTACAACTAGGAAACAGGTTCAGTGTCACACTATAAAGAAATGGGGTTGCTGGATTCTAAGCCTAGTGCCCTTTAGATGCACTAATCCCTTTGACCATTTGCTCTGCTGTCCTGCTTTCCTATAGGCCAAGACATTTAATCACCTAGAAGCTCCTTTTTCAAGAGTGCTGACTAGTCCCATTTTGCTAAGTTCCAGTGCTCTGTGTGTATTCATCTTGGGTGCATAAGTTCCCCCCACGCACATGTCCAACATTTTGAAACCTCAGTTCAAGAGATCTCTCTGGTAGCCTCATTATTTTCTCTGGAAGTTTCTACTTCTCAAGTATAGAAGTAACAACCTCCTTAATTAATAAAAAGTAATTAACAAATTACTCTCTTCCTTTCCCCTGTTTTCATTTTTATTTTCAATGGTGCTTCCCATCATGTAAAATGAACTCAGCTTAGGAGTTTTTCTTGGTTGTCTTATCTTATTAATTTACTTACCTACTTACCAATATTTAAGTTTATTTTTAGGCTTCCACCCCTTGGGAACCATATTTCTCTTTGGAGTCTTTGACCAGGGGATCATGTTTATCTTTTCTGAAAAGAGATTCCATGCATCCCAGAAACCTCATTTCCATTTTTCCATTTAAAAGAGGAAAGTGAACCAGCCTGAGGGCTGACTGAAATGGAGAGAAATAAAACACTGGCTATTGTGTTCATTTGTAAAACCAAATCTGTACAAGTTGATTTATTTTCAAGGTAGTGTGATTTAAGAACTATAACAAATGTCAGCCTTTTCTTTGGTGCTATTTTAAAATTTAGGGCACTGGTTTAGGATGGCCCCTTTTCCTAACCTTCTGGCAGGGGTCTCTCTTTTGATAAGAGTTCATGGAAGAGAAAAACACTCAGCCTGGAATTAGTCTCTTAAGTGTCACTGGTGTTTGTGTGTGTGTATATATGTGTGTGTGTGTGTGTGGGGGGGTCATGGGGTTCATTTATATCCATGTGGATGCTTCTCCTTCCAAGCCTAGCTCATTGCCTCTCTCACTTTAAAAGGAGACCAAATTAGCACTGGAGTTTCCTTGATTCCAGTTATTACTCTATTCAAATATGTATATTTTCATCTCCAAAGTTTCATCATTTAGGGCACGATCTACAATGACTCTCATCAGCACTGAGTTCTCTCTGTTTCTACATTTGAAGTATGCCCACCACCCTCAACCTATGCATTTCTGGGTGAACTATTTTTCAGAAAATGTGATTTAAAAAATTTTAGATTGAAGTCTTTTCTTTCCAGTGAGATGATGCTTTGTGAAGTCAGAGCCAAATTTTATTCTTCTCAAAACTGCAGCGCAGAGTTGAGCTGGACCAGAGTAAAACCTCTGGTCTGGCATTACAAAATCTTTAACAGACATAACCGTCACCAGAAGTCAGCCACCAGAACACGGATGAAGAGAGGGCTTAAATTAATTCCAATTATTTGAGCTGGACACAGAAGACACATACATTTTACCAGCCTGCCTTGCTACTTCCTGGTTTTTAACAGGGTCAGAAATGTCAGCGGAGGTCAGAGAGACAGGGAAGTCAAGAGATAATCCAGATATTTTAAGTTCAATTGACCTGGGAAATTATGATACCACTGAGGGAAATAGAAATTGGGGGAGGCAATGGCTCAATTTGCTTATTTGTTTATGCCCTCAGGATTTCAAAAGAATGGGGTGTGGGAAAACAACCACTAAGTGTCTGGAGAAAAATGAAATAAAGGAATGACAACATTCTGAATGACAACATGAAGGCTGGATGGGCTGACTTTAGGGTCTGAGAAGCAGCAGAATTCAATACCCTGTAAGTCAGAAGCAGAGAATTCTCAAGAAGGCTTTAAGGAGGTAGAAAGAATAAGGCTGTGGAAATGGCAATTGGATTTGGTAGTTTCAGGAGGGATGATGCTTGAATCCAGACTGATATAATAGAATGAAGTAAATGGTGGCAAGAAAATGCAAGAAGTTGGTGGAGTTCTCCCCAGACACTTTTGGGAAAGTTGAGAGGCCTCTGAAGCCAGCTCCATAGCAATGGGTCAGCAGTTTAAGTAGTGGCATGTCTTTGTGTTTCTGTCAGAGTGGCAGGTTTACATACTGATAAGCCAAGCAACTTCACAGAACCTAGGACGCCATTCTGGTTTCCTGCAGCCTACCTTAGTAATTCCAGATCTCTCTCTCTCTCTCTCTGTGTACCCATTTTCTCTAGGAAATATTTGTTTTCAGAAATCCTTCAATTCAGACACCATCTTACAAAGAAGTTTGCAGAAGTCTGGCACTCATCTTTCTGGTAGGTGATTAGTTGAAACTGTGAGCTCATTCAGTCTTGCAAAACATCATCATCTCTTTTAACAAAATATATTAATTTTCTTTTAGTGACTACATTGGTAACAGCCAAAGATTTTGGTCAGCTATGTCCCTTTTTCAATGGTCTCTTAGGCCTTCTGACCCCTCCCTGATCACATTTTGAGGGTTGTCCTCTCTAAAGAACCAGCTGGTTGGGAATGTGAACCAGTATTCCAGGGCCCACATGCCTAAGAGACAAAATGGCACACACTATTCACTGACTTAATGCCTCCAACAGCAAAGAGCACCCGCTCAGCTTTTGCTCAGCTCAGACCTCTAAGACCCGACACCTGCCTCACTTTCCAATCTTTTTTATAATTATTTCACACCTCTCAACTTACATACTTCTCCAGCACCCACAGGAATCCAGGAATGCAGACTATTCCCTGTTCCTTAATCCTACCATCAATGTTCTTGACTTGGCTTTTATCCACGTTGTACATTTTGCCTTAACTGTTCTCTTTGGTCTGGCAAGAAAAAGCAGTCTTTTAAGTTTCAACAGAAATGACATTTCATCTGAAACCTTCTTCCAGGTAGTGATAACCTTTCTCTTTTACACATAATATTAATTGTGTACCTGTCACAGTACACAGTGGCTAGTTGTTGTTGATCTGTTTCTCCTAATTCTAGACCATGAGCTCCTTGAGAGTCTCTAGTACTTGGCACAAGCAGGGGTCCATAGGGTTTTTACTGAAAAGAGAGGAGAACTGCATAATTTCTAGAAGAATGAGCACAGGGGTTGCTGAGGGAGAGCTGGCGTCCATAGGAAATGTTGGCAATGGGAAGAAAGTACCAGCCAAGTGGAAAAAAGGCTGACTGGGTACAACTTTTAATATATTTCTAGCAGGAAAATGGCATTACTTCCCTTTCTAATGAAAAACCCAGGCCCTCCAAATGCCTACAGTAGGGAATTCAAGATCAGTACAGCAATAGAAAGAAAGAGAAAAGACCAGGGTACAACCAACCTGATGAAACAGCCTGACTCTACCTATTCTCTGGAATGAGCAACTGCTGATACTCAGATTTATTGATTGCACACATCATAAGGGGGCATCATTGAAATTTTGGACCCAAATGTACTGGCCATAATTCCAAAGATTTTCTTTGGAAAATTGCCAAGGCCTCTGCAGTCAGTTGTGGGTTAAAAATAGATGTTTTACCTTTACATCATTCTCTTCACATCCCCAGTGTGCACGCACAGAAATATCTCTTGCATACCTGCAGGTGTGCCAGGTGGATGCATGCATATGCACACATCCACTCACACAGGGTCCCTCTCTAGACCTCCTCTTCCATCATATACCTGCCCTGTCGCTCTAACCTCTGTTGCACTCCATTTATAGATGAGGAGTGACTCTCAGAGCTTTATCCTCCCTTACTAAAGGCAAAGGGATAAAGACAGACATTTTATACCAACTAAGAAAGGCAGATCTATCAATGTGTCAGTATATGTCAGTAAGTATATATATATAAATGCCTGAGTGTACACTTAAGCACGGAGAGCATTCAAGTATGTCCCACCCCATATACTCCTCCCCAGCAAGAGAAACCTCACCTCAACTGTAACCTCCCTCCTATGCAGGACAGAGACTGTTTCCCAAAGGACAGTCCAGTTGCTAATTTGAACCCTATTTCTATGTTGTGAAGAATATGACCATGCCTTCCTAAGGATCACCATTTTCTGGAAAAGGGTGGGTATCTGCGGTTCATATGTACCTACACGTGATGTGTGTTCTTGCTGAGAGCAGCAATGAATAACAAAAACCAAGGGGGGATGGGAGAAGGCATGGGCAGGACAGAGGAGCCTGCTGTGGGGTGACACAGCCTCTCGGCAGAGTGCCACCTCGTGCCCTGTCTGTGGCTGCGTCTCCTGGGAGAGCAATCACTTGTCAGTCGAATGCTCTTCCCCATTTAATACAGCATGTTCTCTTTTAAGTCGGGGAGGCATGTGCATGACTGTCTGTGTGATGGAGCAGATTACTGAAATCCCTCTTTATTGCTGAGGATGACCCTAGACTCCACGCCAGCGAGTCTGTCTTCAATTTGGCTTGCTTATCGATCCAAAGGTGCCTGCTGGATTTCATTTTCTCTAAGTGCCTGGCATACAGTAAGCACTCAATAAGTGTTAGTTCGGACTGCTGTTTTCTCACAGACCCCACGTATGATGGTGGGAGACAGTTTGGCCCCTGGGTCTTTCTGGAGGGAAGATCAAATCCACATGTTTAACCTGGCCACTGCATCAATTAAATCCTGCGAGGACCCAGGCCTCGAGGTCTTTACCTCTAACGTTCAGATCTGAAACGATGAAGAGAGTGGGGAGGAATCAGAGGTGGCCAAGCTCAGAATAGCTCAGCTTCATCACCTAGTGAAATGTCCCTTCTTCCATGATTAACTGGACAACATTGTTTAGCGATTACTGTCACATTTGTTAATTAATTTATGTGAGGTCATAAACATGCTACCTATTAATAAGAACCTGCATAAATACATTCTGTTTTTACTACTGTCCTTGCCTTCCCACCCCCATCCCATCGCATAATCCCTTAAACTATGGAAAGCAGTGTGTTAAGAAAGGCTTTCTTGGTGTCAGTAGTTAGTTCATCTTTAGAGTCATCACCAATATACAGGCAGCACTAAGAAGAACTGGCAGCAGGGCTTGTACTTCATGTTACTCTCTGGACTTACAATCCTCCAGTGGGGTCCATTTTCTGTCCAGGGGAGAGCGAGGTGGCTCTTGAGTTAGCCAAATCTGGCCTCAGTTCTCTCTGTAGCTGTGTAACTTGGAGCTAGTGAGATAAGCTTCCAGGCTTAGTTTCTTTATCTGTAAATCAGGACTAACAATTCTCTCATGGGAATATTAAGTATTAAGTGATCTCAAATTTTAAATGACAGCTTTTATGCTTGGCACGAATGCAGGTAAAACGCTACCCATTGAAACACAGAACATTGGAAGGGCATTTTAGAAAATCATTTGGCATTAGGGATTAGAAGATTAATGGCAAACATCATGTAGAATATCAAATGTTGATTTCTAACACTGTCCCTGAAACTTACACAATGTTATAAATCAAGGTTATCTAGAAGTTTTTTTTTTTTTTTTTAAAGATTTATTTATTTGTGCATACAGAACTGGGGTACAGGCCAGAGGCTCAGGGGCGGCGAGAGGCTTCACCAGAGACAGAGTGGGGAACAGAACAGGCAGATCAACGAAGTACACTGCTGAGGGGAGCAGTGGGCGGGTCAGGAGAGGTCTGCCACGCCATGTGGTCACCTCCGGGGCAGGCGGGAATCGAACTCATTCGGAAGCGGCTTTAGATTCTCAGTGCTGTGCTTTAACCCGCTGCGCCACCAGGGAGGGCCTATCTAGAAGGTTTTTAAAGATTCAAAAAAAAAAAAGTGTGCATGTCTTTTGTCCCAGTTCTTCCAATTATGGGAATTGTGACAGTAATCGCTAAAGGCTTAATTCAAAACAAGGTCAAAGAATTACATGTAAGGAAGCTTATCATGGTTAATATTAAATAAGACCAGAACGCTCCAAATGGATAGCACCAGGGAATCACATACCTTACTGTCCACTCACATGATGGATTATTAGCTATTGATTAAAACTCTATTGATAAAGATTTTCTAATAAAAACAAAGAAGAAAGACACCAGGATATTAACAAAGGAGGATGATTTCCTTCTTTCTACTTTTTGTGATTTGTAATTTTTCTATGAGCATGCATTTTTAAAATTTGATAGATCACAACTAAATTTAAAACTGTGAAAACCAGGCCCTCCCTGGTGGTACAATGGGTTACAAGTGCAGCACTATGAAACTATTGCAGCCACTGAAGCCTGAGTTCAATCCCCGGCCAGGGAGCTGACCTACATGGAACAGCAGACCTCTCCTGTCTCACCCACTACTCTCCTCAGCAGTATATTTCAGCACATCTGCCTGTTCTGCTCCCCACTCTGTCTGTGTTGAATCTTCTCACCTACCATGGTTTATACCCCAGTTCTTGTATGCATAAATAAACAAATCTTTAAAACTATGAAAACCCTAACAAATGGCCCATGATGCTGTAGGCACAGCAAGTTTCACTCACCTCTGCTGTGTGTTCATTGAGCTGCTGATCTGACCTTGTCCACCTTCCTACCACATTTCCCATTAAGGACCCAGGGTGCTTCCACCATTATGAAATCCTTGCATCTCCTAAGAGATTCCATGCTCTTTCACAGGCCCAAAGTTCTATCTGTGTTGGAAAACCTTCAGGTGTCTCCTACCTGCAGAGCTAGTTAAACTCTACTCATTCTGATTCCAGTTGCACGTCCCTGGAGAATCAGGGTGGAGTAAGGGTCTCTCTCCTTGTCTCCCCATTATTACACTTGTACTTTGTGCTGTGAGGGCCATGAGGGGGACTGCATTCAGTGTGGTCACTGCACTCCTCTCAGTCAGGAATCCTCAGTGCTGGGCAGGAAGCTTGGATTTTAGCGGTTAGTCAAATGAGTGCAGGAGTGAGAGACTTAATCTAATAGTTCAACACTGCTGTCACCTCTCAAGTTGAGCTATCCATGCCTTCGAGCCTTGTTACATGTGGAACCTTCTCTCTGTGGCCTTTCCTGTTACCACTCATTCTCAAGTTACTTCTCCCTAACACTTGCAATGGCTCTTTAAACCACCTATCCTATAAAATGTGACTTACTCTACCACTTCCACTCAACGTTCCTGGGCTCACACTTAGCCATATTTAGACTCTGGTTTCAGTTTCTAGCTGGTGAGAGAGCTTGTCCATTTACATGTCCTTTAAAGGTACTGACCTGAGCTTACCATGTACCGCACCGGCCCCTCCTTTCCTATCAACCCATTCCTGCAGGAGCACTGCTGAGCTTCTAGCACTCCCCAAAGCTTTGGTGAATTCTTTCTTTCTCCCTAATTTTCCCACAAAGCCAAGCTGTCATCCAGCTCTGCCTTTTTTCCCCTTCAAAATGTTTTCAGATTTCATCTCCCAATTTTAAGGATAACCGCATTACAATTTCCACTTAAAATATGTTATTCCTGGGAGGTCTTATTCCTTTGAACAGTAGATTCTCTCTCCCTGTTGGAGTCTGCTGCCCCCAAATTGCATCTATTTTGCCATAGAAGCTTAAGTGAGAAGGAGCACATCATGACTCTGCAAAATGCTCCGCCTCGAAGGGACCAGATGTTAGCAACAGGAATCCAGATAGTTTGCTGGTCTCTGCTTAGTGAATTGTGCAAAGTTGGCTACAAGCAGGCTCTCAGAGGAAATGCCTGTCTTTTTTTTTTTTTTTTTAAGATTTATTTATTTGTGCATACAGAATTGGGGTACAGGCCGGAGGCTCAGGGACGGCGCGGCGAGAGGCTTCACCAAAGACAGAGTGGGGAACAGAACAGGCAGACCGACGAAGTACACTGCTGAGGGGAGCAGCGGGCGGGTCAGGAGAGGTCTGCCGCACCATGTGTTCACCTCCAGGGCAGGTGGGGATCGAACTCATTCAGAAGTGGCTTTCGCTTCTCAATGCTGTGATTTAACCTGCAGCACCACCAGGGAGGGCCTTTTTTTTCTTTTACAAAAATAAACCACTCCCACTTCACAAAGGTGAGGTTGAACTCACTGCTGTCAGACATCTGCCCTCACGAAGTACAGACCTTTCCACCATTGAGGTGACCAGCAGTCGCCATGTTCCTGACTGCAAGTCCTCGTCTTGCCTGACCTCCAGGACCTATCAAATGTGACCTAGCTAATTACTCCTCCTTGAAACTCTTTGTCAGAAGTTGGCTCCTGACACTAGACTTCTTCCTAGTTTTCTATTTGCTGCTTCTCCGTCTTCATTTCTGACCTACTCAGCTCATGGAGGTCAAACATCATGGCAGCCCAGGACTCATCTCTGAGTATGCTTGGTGAGCTCATCCAGCCTCTTGGCATTACTAACCGTATTTACATTTGTAACTAACCCTGAACACTTCCACTACTTCCACTTAGGTATCCAACAGGCTCCACAAACTTCCCAACCAAAAGCTATTTCCTGATCTTCCCTTTCCATTCTGTCCCTTTCAAAGTCTTCCCAGTCTCAGCTGTGGGCTACTCCACCCGTCCTTTTACTTAGGTCAAAAACTTTGATGTCTCTCTACTCACGTTTCTTCCCCATACCTCACAAATAATATGCTATTCTCCCTTCAAAGTACTTCTGGAATCCAGTCACTTGTCACCTCCATGGCTTCCCCATTACCAAGACCCCCTCATTTCTTACTTGGGTTTGTTTAATAGCTGATTAGCATCCCTCCTCTTCTGCCAACACACTATCTGTTTTCTCCGTGGCTCGCTGATATTACTTTTTCCTATTTCTCACTGGCAGAGCATCTGATCTTGCTTTCCTAAAGTGGAAGGATAGCAAAGGCTGCATCTGTCTGAGACAAGGGCCTAGGGAGAGGGTTAGGTTAGCATGGCTCTTGATATATGTTCTAATGACACCACCCCAAACTCATTAGGTCCTAAATTTATTTCATGATCTTCTCACTGAACTTGGCCTCCTTTCTGTTTCATGTCCATTCTTAGCATCTTTAAGTTTCTAGTCTTCTAGGTTATAACACCTGGAAACAGGAGAGAAGCTTAGGAGAACTCTCCATATTTAAGTCTTTGCTTGCCCTCATTAGTGGCTGAGATCATTTCTTATTTTTTCTAAATCTCACCTAAATTCACTCTTCCTTTCCATTTCCTCCACTCAACCTTAAATTAAAGTCCCTAACACATGCCCACCTAGCTAAAGCTGGCTCTCTGACCCACTCCACCTTCACACGAACCCACAGTTGTACACTGTAGGAAGACTCTTTCAACCATTAACTCCCTAATGCACCAAATTAAAATTCCCCACCAGAGTGGAGAGCATCTCATGCCTTTCTTAATAGTTCCCTCTACCCTGTTGTAGTCACCAGCTGTAGGCACCCAAAACATGATTGCTTAGTCACCATTTCTGAGCCTAAGGAGCCAACATATTTGGATCCCACCCTGTCTCAGGTAGAGCCTAGCATTGGTCTTGCTATCCCAAAGCCAGTACATGTGTATCATTCACTACTTAAACCTTTTCTATTTGCATCCTGATCCGCTAGGGTCTACCTTGCATCTGTCAAATAGCATTATTGCATTTATAGTAAAAATACATTTGAATAGCATGATCTAGAGGGAAGAACCTAAGTTTTGGACCCAGGAAGTCTGGGTTCAAATCCTAGTTTACTGGCTGACCTCTGGCTTCATGACCTTGAAAATGTCACCTGATATTTGGACTTTAGTTACCTTCCTCTCTGCTTAAAGATATAATTCATATACTACAAAAATTACCCTTTGAATGTGTACAATTCCATAGTATACTCACAAAAATAATGTAACTATCACGGTGATCTGATTCCAAAACCTTCATCACTCCCAAAAGTAATCCCCACCCACCAGTAGGCTCTCCATTTCCTCCCTCAGAGGCTCTGCTTATCACCATACTATGATCTGTCTCTGGATTTGCAGGAATCTCAGTTTTAACTATTTTTAAGCTGAACATGTCACTTAACTTACAAGATTGTCATGGGAATGAGGCAATTTTTGCAAAGCTTCTAGCTTAGAATTTGACATCTAAAAGGACTTTAATTACTTCCCATGTTTTTGTTTCTCTTGAGACCGCTCAGTATAAAACTTCTAGCTCCAGTCAACTCACCCTCCTCAACAATGCCCTCACCTGGCCTCTCTGTTCTCACTCTTCAGAGCTCATTCCTGTCTCTGAGATATCTGCCTCTGCGAACACCACATTTAAGACCCCACTAAACCTACCTCCTGTGTGTGAAGCCTTCCCTGGTCTTACGTCTGGCTTCCTTAAGCTACCCTTTCAGCTCAACTTTAAACATTTCCAATGTAGTGAAATTCTACAACTCTAGGTTAATCAAAACTTGTATTTATTGTCCATTTTGCTTTTTGACACACAAACACATAGGGCTGTTCACACACAGCTGCTTTGACACCGTGAAGGAAAAGAGTGCTACAATATTTTCAAGTGAGACTTCTGATCTCCAGTCAAACCTCCACTACAACATATCACTGAAGCAATAAACAGTGACATTTCAGTAGCTTTGTATATGCAGCTGTATTTTTTCATGTTCTAGTGATTTGCAAATTTAGAGCCATCAAAGAGATTACAGCCTCTTCAGAGTTTATTTGGCCATGGAAAACTTCTTAATGAGTTTGACATTTTTATTAGGCTCAGTCTTCCACAAAATCCTGGTGCAATTATAGTCATTTATCAAGTAGCCAACACAAAAAGGAGCTTGCCAGGAATGACAAGGCCATGCACGGTCTTGCCGTTTCAGAGGGCAGACCTGGCTTGCTATTTCCTTGTCTTGCAATTCCCATGTAGGCCCAGAGGGCAAGAGCTGGAGTTGGGATAAAGGCAGGTGACCTGTTACCCTTCCAACCTGGTTTCACAAAGGCATGGATTCTCCCCACTACCCAGAAAACCCTTGAAGGAAGAAAGAAGAGAGTCTGCTCTCACACGGCAGGAATTGCTCAGTGATAGTCTTTAGAATAACAGCATTACGTAGCTCTCTAGAGTCAGAAGTCCTGGTTTCCAATCTCGCTTGGATCATCATCTTCTCATTGTGGATTGTTGAGTAATTAATTTATTCTCTCTAAGTTGGATTAGGCTCAGTGAGATAGTCAGAAGGAAAAAGAAAAATATCGAGCAGCTTCACTTATAGGAGGAATATAAGAGAACCAATGAAAAAACATGGGGGACAATATAGTTATTACAATTTAACATACAGCAAAACACAACAAAAACAGACAATTATAAACCAGAGAGATCCTAGGGGAGAGGGACAGAAAGGGGTCAGAAGAAGGGAGGAATGTGGGGGCTATGGTGATGACTAGTGGACGAAGTGGGGGAGGGAGGAAGTAAGCATTGTTTTAAAATGAACAATAATGTAAATAGATATGTAAATCAAAAAATAAAACTGTTTTCTCACTATTGAGATGGTATAATTAATTAGTAAAATGATTGCTACAGAGTGTAGAAAATTTGGAATGTTCAAATAGGATGGCCATCGTCTACTATTTTAGTAGTCATTATCATCAAATATACAGTACTTGTGAAAGTCATTAAAAGTGGCAAGTGAGGGCCCTCCCTTATGGTGCAGCAGGTTAAAGCACTGCACTAAGAAGCTAAAGCCACTTCCCAATGGGTTTGATCCCTGCCTGTCCACATGGAATGGCAGAGCCTGCCTGCTGCTCCCCTCAGCAGTGTATTTTGACATTCTGCCTGTTCTGTTCCCCACTCTGTCTCTGGTGAAGCCTCTCACTGCCCCTGCACGTCTGGCCTGTGCCCTAATTCTGTATGCACAAAAAAATAAATCTTTAAAAAAAACAACAGAAAAAAAAAAAGAAAAAAGTAGCAAGTGAGTTTCAGACTTACAGAATAATTCCTGGGGATGTCATGTACTGCATAGTGACATTAGTTAACAATATTGCATTGAATATTTAAAAGCTGTTGAGAGTAGATGCTCACAGTTCTTATCACAAAAAATATTGTGACTTTGTGAGGTGATGGATGTTGACCATCCTGCTGTGGTGGTGATTTTACACACACACACATATACACACACACACTCATAATCATTATCACATACCTAAAACTAATACAACATTATATGTCAGTACTATCTGGAAATTTTAAAACTGGAAAAATGCAAGCAAACAAAAAATAATTAATTCAAATATTCTCAAGCATTCCTTTTCTATCTCCATGCCCCAAATATTTAGACAGTGCCTTGTTTGTGTAAGACACTATCCTAGATATTACAGTAATGATAACAGTTAAGAAGAAGAAAGCATCTTCCCTCTACGGTCTTACAGGAGAAAGCCAATGTTGCACTTTTAAGAAAGGACACATATTAAGATAATGTACATATTAAGATAAGACAAAGAAGAAAATGAAAAGGATCCTAAGAGAAAAAGCATGCAAAGGGGTGTCTAGCATAGGAATACATAGAAGAGTGGAAATCGGAGAAGGTTCTCTGAAGGAGGTGGAACCTGGGTGAGTAAAACAATGACAATATTTGACCACTGGAAGACTTGGAGACAGATACTCCATGTAGAGGGAGAAGCTTTTAAATCCAGACAGAACTTTCAGTATGTGTGACACTTTGCACAGAATACTATCAATCCACAGTATTGACTGTAGTTAATTAGTGGTATTTTCCCAAGGTTACATTGCTATAAAATCTTAATTGCTATTTCAGTCCTTGAAAATAACAAAGCTTATGCTACTCAATCACTCATTTTGGAAGAGAAATTAAATAGGTTGTCGCCAGATGGAGTCATAACAGAAAGATGACACTAACCAAGTCTGGGAGTTTTTGAATCTGAGACGTGAGAGCTTATGGGAAAACGGAGCCAAAGTGCACCTCCATGGGAGATTTGTGGCTCTGTCACTGAAAAGAAACTTTTCACACTGAGGTGCATTGTGGGAAAGACATTGGGGCTTTATGCAGCTCCTAGCCTATAGGCACAAAGCAGCCACTCCACACAATGCCAGAGAGGACATTTGCCCTTGAATGCACACACATCCCTCCGGGCTGGCTGCCAGGGGCAGCAGAGTGGCAGGATACAACCATTCTTATCAGGTCTTATGAGGAAAATAGAGTGGGACCTTGCCAGGAGAGTGCCAACCTCTGGACGGATGGGGTGTGATTGCCCTGCATTACCACTGGAGCAGGGTTCCTGATTTCTACCTTTCTATTCCTGAGATCATCCACAGCATTTCTGTAACCTCACACAGCCTGGTCAGTGAGTCAGAGCCTCACACACATATATATATATATATATATATATATATTTTTTTTTTTTTTTTCCCCTCAGGAGACTGTATAAGTTATGTGGCTGGGAGGGATTGAGAGTGAAGGGCAGCATTCAATAAAACTCATATGTGCACTGGTACTCCGTCAGGGACCATGGAGGAGAGCCATTTGCTCGCTTGGGAGCTTACATATGAGTCGTTCTTGCATTCACCTGGGGCAGCTGCCAATGTGAAGACTATGAGTGGCAAGATGTGGACCACAGAGAGGCTTCCCAGGGCAGATGGTGTCTTCAGAGCACAGGTTGGGGTTCTCCCAACACACACCTGAGAAGGCTGTTGCTTTCTGACTTAGCAGATGATCCTCATTTCTGTTAACATCCTTCAGTTTCTGGTTGTGAAGGGCAGGTCCAACAAAAGCACAGGGGAGACGAGATGGGGGTGCAGCTGGGAAACAGACTCAACAAAAACAGTGACCCCTTTCCCCAACCTTCAGTCAATCCTGGCCTTTTTCAGTGATCCTCCAGTGTATTTATACTTGATATCATGTGCACTTTGCACACACCAATGCCTACAGATTAAAGGCTTCCTGGGTAACAGGCTATAGGCCTCCTAAAGCCACACCAGTAAAGATGCATTTTCTTTTTTTTTCTTAATTTTAAAAAAATATTTATTTATGCATACAGAACTGAGGTACAGACCAGAGGTGCAGGAGTGGTGAGCGGATTCACCAGAGACAGAAGGGGGAGCAGAACCGGCAGACTGATGAAGTACACTGCTGAGGGGAGCAGCAGGTAGGTTAGGAGAGGTCTGCTGCACCATGTGGGTCACCTCTGGGGTAAGCGGGGATCGAACTCATGCTGAAGTAGCTTTAGCTTCTTAGTATTGTGCTTTAACCCGCTGCGCCAACAGGGAGGTCCTAAAGTTGCATTTTCTAATGGAGCTGCCTTGGGATGTGTTCTGTGGACACTTTCTGCCTGGTTCTTAGTTATTCTAATGGCAGGCTCTTCTTGCTTGCCTATCCAACCAATGTTTAACAGTACTTCAAGGTCAAACTTCATGGTGGGTGACTGGCTCTGTGAAATTCTGCTAACCCCACAACTACCTCTAATGGAACCCTTCCTCCATCTTCTATTGCCACCCCCTTTGCTCAGCTTAATCAGTTTGGAGCCCCTCACCCTGAATAGGCTGGGAGCACCCTGAAAGCCTACATCATGTTGTCTTTCATTTGAACACTGGAGCCAGCACAGAATTTGGCTCACAGCAGGCACTCACACAATGTCGGAGCACAGAATTGGAAGCAATTCAAGGGGTACCTGAACTCTCTTCTTTTGGGGTTGACACAGGCACGTCCCTTGATGAGATGCATTGCACAACCCTGGGGAATCAGAAGCTCTGCTTGGAATCCCAATGGAACCCCAGTTTTCCAATGGAGCTGCTATGGGACAATTTCTGCTCTTGGTTCTTACAGTTGTTCCAATGGAGGGCTCTTCTTGCTTGCCTACCAGACAAATGCTTAACAGGACCTCAATATCTAACCTCACTGTGGTTGACTGGCAGCTCCATCAGGAAGTGTGATCTGTTTCCCCACCCATGGAAGCCATGATGGAAGAAGCCTTTCTTATGTGGGGTGCCCAGCTTGTTAAAAACCAATACATGTTATCCAGTGACTTGGAGAGTGTGCAAGAGAGACAAATTCACTGAGACTCAGTGGCTTGAGTAGGGTTCTTTTCATATTGTTCTTCCCAGGGAAATAGAAAGCTTGTATCCCTGTAAACTTTTCTTTTTTGATGAAAAGATTTTTCTCTATAAATCTTATTATCCTTATAATAATTTGTTATGCTCTACATAGTGTGTTGTCTATAGAAAGAACTGACATAAACATTCTGTATTTAGAAGCCAAAAGAGACACATATATTTTAAAGACATAAAATCTACTTAGCAATTCTGACAATTTGCAAACTACATATCAGATACTAAAGATCCAAACTGTCATTTTTTTCCCAGGCTGTTTTTACACATTCTTGTCTAATCTTGAGAAAGGAGATTCTGGGTAGCAGCAAAGAAGGCCTATGATGGAAAACCTACCCAGGAATTTGAGACATTTGATGCTATAATTTAGAAATAATCTAAATAGTCTATGTTCCACCCAAAAACAAGATTAAAAGAACAATATTGTTGGAACATTAAGAAACAACTTCAAAGCTAAAACTTTCAAGCAAAGAATTTGGATTGAAAGAAAAAAGTGAAATCTAGTCAAATATTTTGGTTTAGTGAAAGTTCCTCTTTGCCTCACCCAGTCCTGTTCCTTAAAGCTTGTGGCTTCAATGTTTCTTGGCTGCTTTCCTTCATCCCCACCCCTAACCCCCGCTCTGGCAGCAGCTCTTAAACAACAGCATTCCAAGTCAGGAAGGCCAGGGTCACCTCAGGGTCCAACAAACCACATCCACTCTTCTACCTCCCTTTGCTTCTGCACCCTCCCCGCCTGCCCCCCAAACAAGGCATCCATCATTCTTCACAAGGAAGCTTGCAGGGTTCTCATCCATCATGCACAAGCAAAAACAAGTCAGGAATGGTCCTCTTATGAACAGGTTGGCCAGATAAAGTCTAAAGAACATTGTCTAAGAACGTATCAATGTAGGTGTCTTCAACACCAGGGAACTTTAGAAGTCAGAGAGTCTCACAAGTGTCTCGAGGCAGCGTAATGAGCTAGAAATAAATATATTCATTTGTTCCCATGTTCCCATAGAGTCAGCCTTAGGTTACTGTGGACAATCTGAATGGAAGCTTACAATTTATAAAATACAAGACTCTTAGTGATAAGCTTCACAGAACCTTCTGGAAGGCAGATACTTCATGCATATATTGTTGAGAGGAACAGATGGTTACTTATGGAATGTGGTGGAAGATTTTTTTTTTTCATAAAAGAGGCTTTGGATAATTATCTTAAGTTTGGCAAAAAGAGAGTCACCCACATGGTCATGATTTTGCCTACATATCTCCCCCTCAAGGGGTGGCACCCACCATGTCATTTGTGGAAGGCCACTTTCCCCACAAGCCCATCAGCAAAATAAAAGTCGCCTCAACATTTCACTCATCGCTCAGTGATTTCTCCACAGACATGTTTTTAATAAAGGATGGAATGAATAGTCATAAGAAGCAAAAACACAAACAAGAAATACCTCAAGGACATTCTGGTTGTGATTTAAAAAACAAAAACACAAACAGAACCTTTGCTGAGAAAGAAAAGTAGTGATGAGGCTACACAGAAACGCTTGTGTCCTGAACTTCAGAGGCCAGGAGATACTGAAAACCACCTTGGGAAAGCCATACCAACTGTCTCAGAGAAGCAATGCGTGCAGTTATACAAACACAGACTCCAGCCCTTGGACACTTGACACGTGGACTTGAACAAGTCTTAGTCTTACTGGGTATTGGTGCCTCATTTGTGGGGGCGTAACAGCCCCTACCACTTTTCAGTGGAGGACACTGAACTAGCAGATCCTGGGTGATGGGGTGAGGGGATTCTTCTGCTTTAATAATTGAGGGGAGGTTCTTCACTGTATTATGTTTGCAGTTCTGGAAAATCAATAACCAGTAAAGGAAGCGATCTGCTTCCTTTGGACTTGCACACATATACATGTACTTTTTGGTTCTTTGACTCTCCAAAACTCTATATTGTTTATTAAAGTATATTTGTAGATTCACAGTGTCTGAACTCAGGGTCGTTCAGCCCATAATCCCTTCTTTCATCACCCAGTATCTATTTAGCAGTTCCATCACATGGCTTACAATCCCAATCAATTAAAGGGAGAAGCCCATACATTGGGTTTCCTCACAGTATCACCCAACTTCCCCAAGTCAGCTCATCCCTGTGCTCTGGCAACACCAAATCTCTCATTCACACTCTATCCTTCCACACAGTTCCCACCACTGGCTGTCCGTCCCCTTACATAGCTGGTAAATGCTTCCTCCTTCTTCAGTGCTCATCTCACATGTTACTTCTTCAAAGCAGGCTTCCCCAACACCCTCTTTCTCAAGAACAAGGAGCTACTGATTTATGTCTGTTCCAAAGCTCTTGTGCATGGAACATTCTTCCTTCTCAATCTCTCTCTTTCTCTCCCTTCCCCATCAAGACTACACCTTATTTTCTTTATTCTCCAGCTCATCACATCACATCACACAAGCCCGACATATTGCAGGAAGTGGGTTAATAATTGCGGGATAAATGCAACCATAGTACAGACAACCTGGAACAGGCCTCGCATGTCTGCCACCAGAGCAGGCCCATGGTTTCCACTTCAGGCAGCATATGGGGAGCCCCTTTCATTTGGGAAGAGAAGGTCATCTGGTCACACCTTCATCAGGCTGGACACCTGGACTAGGGAAGAGACTGGCTCAGAGAGGGGCATAAATGCCAACTTGAAAGAGATCCATTCGGGCCTGTGAAAAGGCTGGGAAGAACAGGAACAGCAATCCAGTGGGAGACACCACAGCAGGGAGACACCCAGCAAGAAAAGGTAGCCCCCACAGGGGCAAGCTCAGCAGCCCACAGAGTGCACTTCCATCTGCCCACCTTACCTTCTTGTCTTGTCCTTGAGCGCTTATCCTCTTCCCACTGGCCACTGATCTGGTACTGAAAATTTCTAGCTCATCACAGAGAGGAGAAAGGGAGATGAGGCAGCAAATGGGGACAGGGCAGGGAGAGGTACAGAGGCACTCTCTGGCATCTCAATGTTTGTAAATGGCTGCCCAAGAGTCTCGTCGCCTCTATTTTGTCACAGTGCTGCTAAAGGACAAGACTAGGAAGGAAAAAGCCTTGGTTCACTTCTCAATTTTACCTAGATTTCATCTGACTCCTTTTGGACAGCATCTCAAAGCTTCCTAGTTTGCATACCCTTGGGAAAGTCAGCCTCCCCAAGACTTCAGTTCCTCCACACTAAAATGAGATTCTCCTGACCTCACAGAGTTAGAGTTGGAACACGAGGAGTGGGTACACAGACTCCCACCTGGCCCCTGAGCCTATAGTGCTCCCCAAGTGTCCCTCTCTAGTCCCTCCTGCAATCACTGGAACATGCCTCTTGGCTTCTCAAATCTCAATATTCTCCCAAGGTAGGCTGTTCTCAGCTTACAGGCAGGCTATGTTCCAAATATTCATTCGAAAGCTGAACGACAAACACATTTTCCTACAGAATGTAAGTTAGCCACGGTGACTGGCCTGCCCATAAAAGCCAACCCAGCCCGTAGAGGATTCTGTTGCTGTTCTGCAGACCAGAGCCCAATCATTGAGGATAGGGTTTCCTTGGGAAAACAGGTTCTGAATTCTGACTTGTGATGTCAGGCAAGTAGCTCCTCCTCACACCTCCTGGAGATACCTGCTCAGCTCTGGCCCAGCAAGTCAGATGGGTGGGGGTGCATATGCTCAGAGGTGGGGGCTGCTGCTTGTGGCTCCTGTCCATTGTGCCCTTGACTGTGGGAGGACCATGAAGGAACAGAGCATCCACCTAATCACCCACTCCAGAATGTCCAATGATTTCCCCATGGAAAGATTCAAATGTCTTCCCCAGTATATCTGGCCTCCAAAATGGACTTCTTGCCACGGTGATCACATGTGAGTTTATAAGAATGTGTGTTCTTTTCTCTTTCAATTTTATCTCTGTGTGATATTGTGAGTTAGGGAGCAAAAGTTCAAATACTGCCTCTATCACTTGCTGTCAGTGACACTGGGCAAACAAGCTAAGCCCACACATCCTTATCTTTAAACTGAGGTGTATTACCACTTGCCTGATAGGATGGTTGGAAAGATTCATGGGATAATGCTCAAAAAAACCTGATGCAGAGCCTGTTCACACGAAGCTCACAAAACAGTTGTCTGTCCTTCCATTATTTATGCAGTTAAACCACATCTGAACAAGAACATGCACACTTCCTTGCTATACATCCCTTTTTTGTTTGTTAGTTCTTAGTATATGAAAGATGACTGGTTTGTGTATTTTTTTTTCCTGAAGAAGACATCAGGCCCCAGTCTAAACATCTCTCCCACAAATAGGCTGGTTGCAAAATTCTTCCAGAAGCTTCACCAGGCCTCAGGCCCCTGATAGCTGTCCCCTGTCATCCCAGAGCTCTACCAGCAAGAGCCCACCATGTGCTCACCGTCAAATCAGTTAAGTCCATCGTGTTATCTGTCACACATGGAACATTCTAGAAGCCCAGTGGGGAAGCCCTGGTGATGATCTGCTCCTGCACCTTGAAGATGGGTTGAACCAAAAAGATAGTGATGGTAAAGTTCTTGCTTCATAAGAATTGAAGAAATCCTTGCAATGCACCTCTGCCATGTGGCAGTGTCTATGACACACACTTAGGCCCACACTGGCCCTACACACCCAATGGATCAGACTGTAAGACCAGGGCGATGGGGCTCACTCTCCCCTGTGGTGCCACATACTGTCATGCCACCTGAAGGCAAATGATTGCATTTCTCTTAATCTTAGTTTTCTGAGGATTATAGTAATAAGCAATTGCCCAGTCTATTCTGTGACAATAGGATGTGTTTTCTATTTTGGTAAGTCCTTCCAAAATACAAGGCATGATCATTAGTGCTGTCACATGCATTACTGTGTGAGCGCGACGACGCTCAGTCCTACCTAGCCTATGCATGATGCCTCCGAGCTATACTACGGCAAGTTTCCAACTCAGCCACTGCATAAGGCTGGGTTGTGAATTATGTCTGTGCTCAAAACAAATGTTTTATGGGCGATTTCAAGGCTGCAGATGAATACAAGGAGTGCTTACATAAACACTTGGATTCCCATCACCCAGATGTAACCCAACAGATGAAGTCCTTCTCCCCAGCCCATTCCACCTTGCCCCTTCATTCGTCACAGTCACTGACCTCGACCTGCAGTTCTTCTCATGGTGTTTGTGCTCCTACTAATACTTAGCTCCATCTGTAATATACTTTATTGCTTTGCATATTTTAAAGTTTACATAAATGATGGCATATACATGCATAATTCAGAAACCATCTTTTTCCTTTCATCTTAGATTTGTTTGGTCCACACTGATACACATGGCTCTCATTATGTTGAATTGTTACTCTGTGCTTCACTATGTGCATAACCCACAACTTACTTATCTCTTCTCCCAAGGGCGGGCTCAAGGGTGTTCCCCATCATCAACCATTGTTGACAGTGCCCCTAGCACTAGCGGTACTTGACTCTGAGCACATGTGCCAGAGTTTCTTTGGATGGTATTTTTCAAGCTTTTGGCCTGGAACCCACAGTAAGAAATGTATTTCACTTTACAGTACACAAAACAAAATATGCACACACACTTACTTATGTAGTGGAGCTGTTTAAGAAATAATACCTCATGGCATCCCCTATCCTTTAATATATTCAGTTTTATTCTATTCTGTATTTGAAGTGTTGCTCAAAATCCACTAAATTGATTTCATGATCTATTAATGGGCCTAGGGTATACACCCAGGCATGGAATTGTTGAGTGGAGACAAGGCTACGTGAATCTCAACCCCCCCCCCCATTAAAACACTGCTATTTTAAATCACTCTCCAGCTATAAAAACACAACGTCCTAATGGCTCACTCCCCACTGCAAATTCCTTGGTCTCTTTGACAGATCATTAACCATTTGCCAGGTTTTCCTTCTGCTCCCACAACACTTGGCTCACTCCTACCTTTGCTCAGATTGTTCCCCTTCCCTGTCTCCTTCTTTCTCTGCACACCTGTGCCCATCACTTTATCAAGTCCTCTAAGTTATCCCCCATTACATTGTAAGTAACATTATGATGTGTGCTCCTTGATCTCCCATTTCTTCCTGTGTCTCATTTTGTCTTGCAAATGATGAGTCTTTTTTCCCTCACTTTATGTAACTGTATTACATTATCTTTGAAAAAAGTCTCTAAATGCATCACAGAAGTGCTATTACATCCATTCTCTAAAAGAACACTCTTCCCAAAGTATCATACAAATACCAGTTTTAGAAACATCTTATACATGCATTTGCTTTTATGTAATTGACATATGAGATTAGTTTCAGGTGTATAACATCCTGATCCAATATTAGTTTATACTGAGACATAATTATCACTTCAGTCTAGTGAACATCCATTCATGCACACTCGCACTTTCCCCCTCGTGATAAGAACTTTTAAGATCTACTTTCTTAGTGATTTTCAAATATACACCATCTAGTCTTTTATTTCACTACATTGAGTTACCTGTCTTTGGGGGTGGTGGTGGTTCTTGACACCCTTTTCTTTTCTTACTAGCAAGTTTCAGTTGGAGGTATATAAATTCCTTGGACAGGTAAGCTTTTGCTATTCTTCTCAGAACACTCTTGGTCACTCAAGCCTGTTACCTCCAACTCAAAAACATTTATGTTTGCCAAATAATGGGTATTAGAGCAATATTGGTAACCCAAAATGTTATGCTACAGTTTTTCCATGGGGCAATGAGTGCGAATTTCATTTCTATGGACAGGATTCTTGAAGGGTGGGGATAAACCCGTGTGTGTGTGTGTATGTGTGTGTGTGTGTATGTATACACACTTGGAGCCAGAAGTTGCAGCTCCAAATCGCTGGATTTGTTACCTGGGTTAGTCTTTTAACCTCCGTGAGCCACAGTTTTCTGACATATAAAATGAAAAATGTGGTAGAACTTTTTTAAAGGGGAAATGAGATCATAGCTATGAAAATGCTTTGCAATGTGTAAAGGGGCAGAGAAGGGCTTATACACATTTTACATTCTTCATGGGCCCCTACAGGGGCAGGAAACTTGTTGATTTGATAAGTAGCATCCCTTAGGAGGTACAAAGTGCCCTATAAGAGCAGCTGAACAGTGTGGGAGGTGCTAAGATGACCCACCACACCCTGAACAATCTCCTGGACCACGAATGATGGGATTATGTTAAATGACACAATTGACCTCAAGATAGGAGGATTATCTGAGGTACATGAACTCATGAAATGAACCTGCTAAAGCAGAGACTTTCTTCTGACTGGTTGCAGATTTGAAGCATAAGAAAGATTGCTCATACTGTTTGTGACTTGAAGATGGGGATTGATGTTACATGGAATGGGGGAGGCCTCCTGGAGCTCTGGGGCCCCCATCTCATACCCAACAAGGAAACAAGGGATGTCAGCAATGAATTCCGCCAATAACCAGGGAGATGGAAGATCCCCTTGGGACCCAGGTGAGGACAGCAGCCCTGGGGCCATCTTGATTTCAGCCCAGTGAGACAGCAGAAATGCAGTCATGCTGCTCTCAACTTGGCTCTACAGAAATGATGATATATCACATACAGTCCTTGCTTACACTATCTATCAGGTCTTGGAAACTGCAACCTTCAGTGAAATACACATACCAAAACAGGTCCTCACATAACTTTGGTTCTTTAATGTCAGCTAGGATTTTATTTCTTTCTATCAATGTTACAATGGAACAATGTTGAAAGATATTATGCAACTGAGGTTGCAGTTTCCAAGAACTGATAAATGATGTAAGCAGGGACTGTATGTGATATATTATCATTTCTGTAGAGCCAAGTTGAGAGCAGCATGACTGCATTTCTGCTGTCTCATTGAGCTGAAATCAAGATGGCCCCAGGGCTGCTGTCCTCATCTGGGTCCCAAGGGGGTCTTCCAGTTCCCTGGTTATTGGCAGAATTCATTGCTGACATCCCGTTTCCTTGTTGAGGTATATGTAATAATATACTGTTTTCTGCATACAGTACAGGAACTATGATATAGTATACTTGTTTTGTTCTAAACCACTAGCTTTGTGGTAATTTACTAGGTGGTGGAAAAGACCAATAGATACAGAAGTGGGCAGGCTCAGTCACTCGCTGGGTTTTCATTACTATGTCTATTATATAGGTCTTGTTGCTGTTGGTTTAAGCTTCCAAATCGTGATGGTTTAGATCACTGGACAACTATAAATGGAAAATAAAAACCAAGGTTGAGGGTAGGGAGATACAGAAGAGTTGATATGGGAGCTATCATACTGAGAGTAGAGATGGAATCATCCTTTAAGCAGTAACCATCTTTTCTATTTACACAAGAAATTATCCAAATAATGAAACTTCTGGTGTGTTAAGACCAAGAAGGCAAATTGAAATCATTGAAATTAGTTTTTCACACATATATGTTTCCTCTTCTAGGAACTTGTTTACCCAGAGGCATTTCTAATTCTTTTTGTCATCAGAAACTTTCTAGACAGATCATCATGAGAATGGACATGTGTGTCTTTTTCAGAAGGACAGGCTAACTTTACTCAATACTTTTCAAATGTCAGCTGAATGTAAGCAAGTTAACAATAAGTAGCTGTGTTGGATATCTATGAAGAGCCAGATTTTATGGGGCCTATACAAGAAATAAAGTAATAATATTCTCTCACCTAATTCACTTTATCCCTAATTTATAAAAGTAAATTACCTTAAACTGAAGACATAATTACCACCAATTTCATAATAAAAAGCCAACACAATTCAGTACTCAAATTAAACCAGTTAGACAAAGCTAATGCCAAGTGTCACTAAATGGTCTCCCTTTACTAGAAAACATTAGTATGACATATAACCCAAATAAGTTTTTATCATTTAATCTATCAAATAGTTGTTCGCCTATTCTCTGTAAATTGAAGACCACACTGGAAATACAGGTGATGGTCAATGTGTAAATAATTCAACCGGTAACTTTTTTTAAAGTCAAAAGAAGCCAATGAACATGGTGTAAATGACATCACCCCCATCAACAAGCTGACAACATAATGAGCCACATTATGCCTGCTCTAATGACATACCGCCAGCCATGTGAAGGGGTGTGCTTAGCCAGATGTGGGTGCCAATTGCACCACTGCCCAGATGATCACATAGAGGTGACACAGCTGCTTACAAGGTTCACTGATCCAAACAGGTTTTCATAATTGCCAAGACAACCCCCTTAGAGCCAAATCAGGAGCACAAAGTAAACACTGCAGTAAATTCAAATGTTTCACAGCTCTGTATAGCTGACAAAGCACTGCTCCATCTTGAAAGCTTCTCCATAGTACCACTATGATTTCCACCTCCATGAACCTGAGAATTACCATTCACCACTTTCTACCATCTCCTGTCTTACTTTACAACTATAAAGCTTCACTTATGGATGTTAGCCATCACATTTAACGTTGGGAAGTGAAGGATTAGCAAGGTAAACATCTTGTCTTCTTTCTATTGCCTGTACCTCCTATAGAAAAGCTTTCCAGAAAGCATTTGTGTATACCCCAGAATACACAAATCAATGGATTAGTAATTAAGCAAGTACTTACTGAGCATTTCTTGTCCTAACAGTAACCTAGAAACAACATGATTACTTTCTAGGTTAGGAAACCAAGTTTAAACATGAAATAATTCTGAGATAGAGAAATACATAATAAAATACTATAAGAATTTTTTTGGGAGGCAGTTCTGAAATATACTCTAGAGAAATTTCTAGTTTATATTGAATACCAATTCTTTCTCCAAATATCATTAATTAACAAATCACATTTTTAGAAAAGTATTTGTATATTACTCTAACATAGGCTTTGGGAAGTTTATAATAAAAGACACAAGGAGATAACAATAGAAGAAACCTTAAAACAGAAAATATATCAGTCGTAAGGACAAATATATTGTTTAGTTGAGTATAAAATCTGCATTTGAGGCCACTGGCAGCCAAGGCAAAAAGGGAATATATTACTTTATTATCTTAAAAGAGGAGAAAAGGTAGAACCACAGGACATTAGAAACAATGCTAAAACTTACTGATATGGATTTTTTTTTTAAAGATTTATTTATCTGTACATACAGAACTGGGGTACAGGCCAGAAGCTCAGGGGCGGCGAGAGGCTTCACCAGAGACAGAGTGGGGAACAGAACAGGCAGATCGACAAAGTACACTGCTGAGG
>NW_004567124.1:1914682-1948322 GCF_000260355.1 Condylura cristata
CGGGGCAGGCGGGAATCGAACTCATGAGGAACTGGCTTTTAGATTCTCAGTGCGGTGCTTTAACCCGCTGCGCCACCAGGGAGGGCCAGTAGTTTCATTTTTTGATCTCTGTAAAAGCTAGGAACACAGATTAGAAGAATGCACTTATTGAGTCGAGTATTTTACTTTGTACAAGGGACAGAGTCAGAATTCCCAGCCAGAGGGAAAGAAGGAGAATAGTCTATATATTTGTACTGCTTCTCGCTTACTCAACCATAGGTTCAGAAATTTGGATTTTATAACCCCAATTTTAAACTTCCAAAGAAAATTTCACTTTTCTTTGTCAAGTAAAACATTAATTTTTTTTTTCTTCAAAAGAGAGTATCTCTTATTTACTCTCATTTTGTAACTGATACTTTAGCACTCAAAAAAGGTAGCCAGAAAATAATGTCAAAGTAAAAGTGAACTTTAAAAGATGACTACATTGAGTTTCATGGGTGGCTTTCTACAATAGTTTTCATTTTCACATTTTGCTCAGGACTACTAAAAACTGCACTCTTGAGAGTTTGGAAACTTGTGGCCTAGACAGTAAGAGTCTTGCAGGCAAGGGCCAGCCCATATACAAGCCCCAGCCTCTAATCCTATATAAGAGAGACATACGTTTTATGCTTTGGAGGGGCCTTTCATAATGACCCACAGTCCTCTGCAGAGTCCATATATTTCAACGCACCTGAGAGTTGAAAATGAGGGAGTGTCATCTAGTGGTAGCAAGGGTAACTGCAGGTTTCTAAAATAACAGATTCCAGCTGTGAATTTTTTTTATTATTAAGGTTTATTTATTTCTTTTAAAAGATTTATTTTATTTATGCATACTGAACTGGAGTATATGCCAGAGGTGTGGGGGCTGGGAGACTTCACCAGAGGCAGAACAGGTGGATCTAGGAAGCACACTGCTGCGGGGAGCAGCTGGCAAGACAATAGAGGTCTGCTGGGCCATGTGGGTCATCTCCAGGGCGGGGATCGAATTCGCACTGAAGCAGCTGCAGTTAGGTTGTAGTGCTGCGATCTAACTCATTGCACCACCAGCAAGGGCCCTTAAGGTTTATTTAGTTATGTATACAAAAACTGGGGCATAGGCCAGAAATGTGAGGGGTGGGGGTAAGAGGATTCATCAGAGACAAAGAGGGGAGCAGAGACCAGGTGGATCTGCTAAAATACACTGTGGAGGGGAGAAGTGGGTGAGACAGGAGTGGTCTGTGCCATGTGGGCCACCTCCTTCAACCCCTGGCCAGGGATTGAATTCAGTCATAGTGTCTGGCCACAGCTTGATAACACTGAGACTTTAACCCCTGCACCATCAAGGAGGCCCAAGCTGTGAATTTTAGTTCAATGTTGGACTTTGAATACAACTTAACAAACACAAAGAAATAAACAAAAGCACTTTAGTACCTTTGTGGGAAAATGAAGGAAATCTGCTTGCTCATTCATTCTTTCATTTATCGTCTAATGTATTCAAAATTTACAACTTACCAAAAAATGCAGTGCAATAAAAGAAAAATAAGATTTTAAGTGAGGAGGGAGCGGATCTCCTAAAAGGAACAGTAATATGAAACCCAAAGTGTCATGAGGTCTTCTTATCTGATAGAGAATAACATATTCAGTTTTTTTTTATAAAAGATTTATGTATTTATTCATACAGAACTGGGGTACAAGCCAGAGGTGCAGGGGATGGTGATCCATGTGGATCAACTCCGGGGCTGGGGATCAAAGTCACACTGAAGCTGAAGCTGCTGTGGCTAGCTTGCAGTGCTGCATCCTAACCTGTTGTACCACCAGAAGGACCTCAGCTTTAAGTTTTTTTGTTTAGCTTTAAGTTTTTTAGCAGACAACTTGAAGTGAGGAATCCACTAGCTTCTTAAGTCACAGATCTGTAAGATTACAAGTCTGCTGAGCTCTGAAGAAGCCCAGGTGTGCTGAACACAGAGACAAGAGAAGACTCTCTCCCACTGTGCCCTGAAATGACAATATTGTCTGCACCAAATTGGGAGCAAACACAGCAGTGAGCTGTAGAATAGTTTTCTGTGTTTCCCTTGGGCTGATGCATTGGTACCATCCCATTAGTGATGGTGTTACAAGGCAACCCAATGTGAACTGGGTTGTCTGTCTGTGGGTCCTCACCCACACACTTAAGATTCGATTGTATTGTGGGTACACACAAAAAGGTCAATAATGTGTTTATTTACAAAGGGGAAAGAAAAAGAGCAACCCAGGGAAAAAGAAAGAAAGAGAGAGATACAAGTTAATTAGAGCATCCTATCAGCTCCACTGACTTGGAACCCCAAGAGCACACTGAAAGCTCATCAAGAGCCAAGCGATCAGTCACTAGCATGAGGCCAAGGGAGCAAGTGAGAGAGAGCCAGCTCAACATGGCTGGAGCCATGGAGTCTTATATAAATCCCAAAAGTCTCATAATGGCTGCTTAGCTCAACCCTTGGGTTCTTGCAGTTTTCCCTTTGGTATTGCTACAACTCTCTTTGGAGTTGTAGTTTCAGTGACTGGAGTAGGGGGTGGAGTCCACAAGACCTGCATCTGCAGAGTTTGCTCAGGACATCCTTTCCCCCTAACAAGGGCACCTGTGCAGGGGGTGCTAATGCTATGATCTAGGTGTACAGCTTCTGCCCTCCTGGCATGGCAGAAAGATGTCCCAGGGTCACTGGAGAAAATGGATTGATAGTATAGCTGCAGGCTGCACTCATTCATAGCTCTGATTCTCTGTATTTATGCCTCTGGCAATGTGACTTTGCAATTCTCCCCAAGAAGAGATATAGGCTATTTCCTCACCCCTTACAGGATTGCCTGTTCCTGCTCATAATCTGGGAATTATTTACTGTTATGAGAACACATTTGGACTAGTCTGGGGGAAAGAGAGATATATGTGATGCATTCACCCTTGTGACCCTGGGGACAGCCAGGCAAGCTCTACACCTGTGAATGGCAGGCTTAGATCAGACAGATTCCGGCCCATCACAATACAAGAATGAACCTAGCCAAGGGCAGCTATACATGGCCCAGATGGGCAGGAGCACCCTAGAAATACTAATAAATGGCTGTCCCTTTATGCTCCTGGTTTTTTTTTTAGCATCAGTCATCCTGTCCAGGCAATTTTCTGTTAACATGCTTGTGTCTGGCTGCTCTTAGTCTGGTTCCTCTCAGTTCATCCTCTCTCACCTGGGCACTGCAGATTGAGGCTCAGAAAGAGAAAGGACCTACTCAGGGTAACACAACAAAAAAAAGCACTGAGCCAGGGATGCAAACCCTTTGCTATCCTAAAAACCCAATCCATAGCTATCACAGTTAGTAGCTGGTAAAAGGAGGTCCAAGGCAAGCTGTCAGTGAGTGGGCCAACCAACTTCCCCTGACCACATGACACTGGGTTGGTACTTCTGTTTTCAAACCCCATTTTGCTCATTTGAAAAAAGGATGATGATAGCTGCCAAGAGGGTGCAAAACAAGAAAGCTCATTGGAAATTGAGGGACACAATGAATGTTTGCTGGCATGCTGGTGCACTGTAAGTCCCCAATAAAGACTCAGTACTGAGGGTCAATAATATTCATGAAGTACCTACTCTGTGCCAAGGTACTAGTGTGCAGTGAGGCATTGCAGCAAAACTTGTTACGTTTTCAAAGGACTGAATTCTGGTTTCACTGCTTAAATTAATGCCTATCTGAGCTGCTGTCTCTTTCACCTCTCTGAAATTCCTCTCAGGAGCATTTTTAAACGATTGACACCCAACCTCCCCCGTCCTCCCCCACCTTTGTCCCACAGACATTTCTTCATTGCCTTGCTGTACTAGGGACATTAATAGGCGTTGAGGATACAATGAAAATCAAAGACCATCAAGCGACACAATTAGTATTAAGTTACTAAATGAAGTTACAACTAGTGAGGCTACAGGAAATCAACCCGAGCTCATGTTGACATTTATTACAACCCATAATCCTTCAGAAATGGTTGATTCATAACCTATCGTATGGTAATACAGAGCATGTGAATGCAGTACATTGTAGGAGGGAAATTAAATGATTCTATTCCCTAAAGAGTAACTAATTTATACAGTGGAGTTGAAGAACTATTTCTATGTTGAAACATTATGGTTTTTAACTGATTTCACAGGTGGCATTTTGAGGGAAAAAGGGACCATTGAATAGAACCAAGAATGTAATTCACAAAACAGAGATTAGCATTTCGAAAGATCTAGAAATGTATCATTGGTTGATTGGTTCCTAAAGTCAAACAACTTTAAAAAGTCACATCTAGTTTGTTCAGGGCTAAAAAAGGTCTGTTGACATCCTTGGCTTTAAGATCAGTAAATCCAGTCATGATCCTTCCCAAATATCTTCAGAACAGGGCCCCTTCCTTCTATTCTCACTGCCACCATGCTCAGTGCTCAGCACTCCTGGCCTGTGTTCTCGTAATAGCTTCTTTCTGTTGTACCAGGTACTGAGCATCAGTGTGTGCCAGCCAGCAGTAAGACTGAAGTCACAAGTCCTATGACCAGGAGGTTCATGCCCTCATCCACCAACTCTCCCCAGGAGCCACCACATTTATCGTTCCCTTAGTGATACCTCAGTGAGTTTTCTTGAAGAGCATGTCTGCAGACCTCAGACCCTTATTTGTAAGCTTTAGTAACTTCATCAAGTATTTGGGATGAAGTTACCCTCTTTGCTGGGGCAGCAAAGGCCTCTGAGGATATGTCCCTTGCAGACTCCTCATGCTTCAGCCCCTCTCACGCCCTCACAGGTATTCTACATTGATCTCAGAACAAAGCTCCGACACACACTCACTTTATGAGGTCCTTTTTCTGCAATAATCTCTCCTTCTTCCTTCCTCTGTGTCACTTTGTCCTTCAAGATGTAGCCCAAGCATCAGCCCTCTAGGGGTACCTTCTAGTTACTTGATCTTTAATTCGACTTTTCTGACTTACAAAACAGTAAAATATACAAAGATCTAAGATCATACTGAACATGGCTTTGTATTCCACAACTCAGCAAGCCTTTTATGACTCTGCTGGTTCCAAGAGATCACATTAGTAGACATGATACTTGCCAAGGGACAGAGCTCCTCACCTCTCTCCTTGGGGGCCAGCCAAATGCCTTTCTTTCCTCACCCCCAGTCCCAAGGTGGTGCTAACATACATCTGTAAGCTCTACCAAATCACAGTTGCCACTTTACAGGTGGGCTTGAAGTAAAAGGTGGAAACAATCTACAAATTCAGCACTGAGGAAATGTTCACAATAACTTCTTTGCCCAACTAAACACCACGCAGCTATTAGCAACCAAGGTTTTGAAGGCTATTTAATGATACAGAAAATTGCTCAGGATATAATATAGTTATTATCCTCCAACTAGAAATCCACATAATTGGCCAAGGTTGAGGATAAATAACTATAGGCAAACATACCTTGGTAGATCCAAAATATGAACAGCAATAAGTTTACTATGGTGGGACTTTATTTTCTTTCTGATTTTTTTAAAAAAAATTCTTTCTGCAGTCTCTCTTTTTGTCTCAGCAATGCACATCAATTGCTTTAATAATGAAAGACAAATATTTTTGAAGGGAGTATAGTTTAGGATTGTCAGAGACAGGAATCAAATGAAAAAAACTATTTGAAGATGCTGGAAGAAAGAAAATATAATTCATAGAAAAATTGTTGAATTCCTACATGTTAGGAAAATGAGCTAATGAAATAAACTGTAGCCAATCCAGGAGCTGAGTCCCCCTTCCTTATGAAGGAGGACAGATGTCCACAGAGGAACCAGGCTGTGTTGTAGAGAAGACCAACAGGTAGAGAAAAAGATTTGTCTGCAGCTTAAAGCTGAAGCTTCCTACAGATTCGAATGCAGACTCTATAATAATGATGTGGTTTTGTCTCACTTAGTGGGTACTCTACCTCCTATAGGGTTTAGAGGTACTGTCGTCCACAATAGGTACTCAAAATACATTGTAGGTACTAAATATAACCATTTTTTTTTTTTTTTTTTTTTAGAAAAGTGCACTAGACATCTGGGGATTTGGTGAGGCGAACCTGCCTTAATGCAATGGGAACATGGAAATCACATTTTGAAATATAAGCTCAGGGATCTCTTTTTTCCATTAAATAAGGAATTTCTTGGGATTTGCTAAACATTTCTGCTTTATTCAATACAGAAACTTTGAGGCAAAAGGGTGCCAGAAACCAACCTGGAACCTAAACTTAGGACAAGGTTTATTTATTTGGGCACAGGAAACTAACGCACAACATTCTCCCCCCCAGGGAAGCCCTCCACGGAGCTGCAGCTAACTTGTAAGAATCTAAGATGTGTATATAGGCTCCTTGGCTCAGAAAAGGCTTCAAAAGGGAAAAAAAGTGATTTTGGATTCAACCTCAAGTACTTTCCACTTTCAGTCATCCTCAGAAATCCATGGCAGATGAAGCATCCATCAGTAACAACCAAACCTGTCTTGCTAATATGAGGAAACCTCTGGAGGACACCTTGGACTGGAAGGGAGGTCTGGCTTCTCTCAGCCTTTAGATGCAGCCCTGCCCCAGACCCAGACAGGCTGGGACAATGGAAGGTTAACCGGCCCAGAGAGGGGCAGGCAGGCTGTACCTGGAGCAACTGCTAATGTGAAAATGACCAGGAACGCGTCCAGTGTAGTCTGGGGAACTGCCTGGAGCCACAGGAACCCAGAGGTGAACAGGCTGTGGCAGTTGGAATGAGTTTTCCCAGACCAGTCATCAGCTCCTCCCCTGGGAAGGACAGGGACTTTCCCACCACCACACAGCCAGTTCATTTCTGGTGGGTCTAAGACACACCTCACAGGACCTCAGCTTAAAATCTGGAGCCAAACTGTTTCCACCATGATGGGGGCTGGTGCTATTGCCCCCAGAGCACAATGTCATGGAAAAGGTAGGTCTGAAAAGTGTGGATTTCTAGGGGAGGTTCACCCATACCACCTCCATCGCTTTGCTTCCCTCATGGAAAAAATGTCCCCTTTATCCCTGGTATCACCTTTTGTGGTTTCTATACTCACTACTCATTGTCCAAAACATCACATACAAGATGTTTTTTGAGAGACATATGTCCCTTTAATGTAACATTTGTTACAGTATATAGCTATTACTGTTCTATTTTACTACTGGTTACTTTCTCCCTCCATTCCTCTCTCCCTCCCTCCTCCTTCCTCCTCTCTTTCCTTTCTTCCTCCCTTCTTGCTTTTAACATGACATCTGCCTTAGCATTTTCTCAAAACATGAAACTGAATGTCAGAGAAAGACCACATCTGTGGATATCAGAGGGCAGAATCTTCGTTTCTCCAGGGTTTCTGACCAGGAAAGGAAACAATCAAGACCTTAGCGTTCTGAGAGGCTGGCCATATTTTACCCTAGATGCTGCTAGAAAAAACATCTATTTTTAGAAAACAAAACATGATGGGGTGGAGGAGGAGGATATCATGATTTAAAAAATATTTGGATGAGAGGAAATGCTTTTTTATTCTCTTCCTTTTTAAAAGTAATACATGTTCAAAAATCCATTGCATGCTGTAGATAAACAGTAAAAATATGAGTAAAAATCATGCATAGGAGGAAATATTTTAAGTGTGTGTGTGTGTGTGTGTGTGTGTGTGTGTGTGTGTGTGAGAGAGAGAGAGAGAGAGAGAGAGAGAGAGAGAGAGATTTTGTTTCAGCTTGTACTTGCCTTTATTTTTAGAGTTTCCATGTTGTAAAAGGGTCTTGAATCCTGGACTCAGCAAACCAGAGACTATGGACTTCCAGTATGATTTCCAGGGACCTCTTGTCACATCACCCAAATAATGCCATTATCCCTATTTTATAGCATCGTGGGAGTGAGGGATTTTTTGTTTCTGTGGCCACTTGGAAGAACATATGCATTTCCCTTTATTTTCAGTCTTTGGTGACTCTCTACAGACCTGACACATGGACAAGAAGCTGCAGTCCCGTGCAGTCAGGGCTGCATGTGCAGGGAGCCCTGCAAAAATCTTTAGGTCAATGCCCAGACCAGCCTGCAGCCTGCGACACATGCCAGGTTTGTCTCCTTAAACGAAGTACCTGCTTTGTATCTGTGCCCAACCTTAACCAATACAGGGACTCAAGGGGTCAAATAAAGTCACGCACAACTAGGGCAAGAACAAATACACAAGGAAACCAGGGAAGAAGAAAACTAAATAATAGCAGGGAATAAAGTATCAGGGTTGAGAAGACTGCCTTTCCTTGAGGTCTCATCTGCTAGAGACAAGTAGGCAATTCATTGGTTCTGACTTCCACATGGCCAAGACTGAGAAGCAAGCAAATCCCACGTTTGCAAGTCATGTGCATAGAACACACACAGGCACACATGTGATCACAGGTGCTCTAGAGTCCTTACTTCTGACAGCTGTTGGAGGTGACTCTTAGGATGTTCCTGAACAGGGACAGTTGCTGAGTCTGACTGTGCCCACCATATTCTTCCACTCCCAGCTCAGTGCTCTGAAGGTAGGTTGCAGGGAATATCTGTGCTCTAGCTGGGAGCTTTCATCTTTGGAAGTGAGCTTACAAGCAGGACCGATGGTCCCCTGAAGCTGTCCTCAACCAGTGATGACAAGGAGTTGGTGGGTCACCTGCCTCCTCTGGTAGATGGTCCTGACATGTACTGACCCTCCCCATCAGGATGGGCACAGTGGTCAATGCTTGGCAGTCCACCTGCGTGGGGCCTTTCCTTGCTGTCTCCCCTTCTGTCTCACCTACAGGGGTTTCTTGGGATCACCTGCCAAGGTACCTACAGTTTGGCCCTTGGTTCAGGCTTGGTGTCTGGGGAACCAAGACAGAGATGCTGTGGAATTGAGTGAGATGCGGCAAACACCGTGGCAATTGTCACATGCTGTCTCCGACGGATCTCTAGCATGGCCAAGGGGAGCTCCGCATACTTAAAGCTGTGGCCACCCAATCACTGCTCCAGGTGAGGGGTTTGCTTGACAGAATTCACTTATTGCACTGCAGTGTGAAGCTGAACCAATAACCTCATCAACCTACACTGCCTAATCTTGAACAAGAAAGGGTGGGCCAGTTGTTTTCTTTTGGTTGTAGGATACTTTGATGTGAAATATACCGCATCTATATGAGTTTAAGTCCTCAGGGAGAAAACCCCAATAACACAGATCTCTCTGCTGAAGCACTTTTGCAGAGAATTTCAGTCTCAGAGTTGGATGACAGGTAGGGGACCCTGAAGGAGAGAACCAATGTGTGGAGCACCTCTCCATGGGGTGATCAAGGAAGTTGGAAGGGTGTGGGAAGGAGGGAGAAGTGACAAAGGGGCCCTTGAGGTAAGAGGACAATTTATAGGCCAACAGATGAACCAACAGGGCATCCTGGAGACACAGGGAGTCAGTTATAACCAACAAATTCTGGTTGCAGGAAGAGATGGGAAAAAATGGTCTGAGAGATCAGGTCTGTAGTACCAAAACTCAGCCCTCCAGTGGGGCTGAGGATCAACAAAGAATCTCCACCCCTTCCTTTAACAAGTAACATTAAACATTTTACCTGTCTAGCTCAGTTTTCTCATTTAAAAATGGTAGATAGATGCCTAACACAGAGGGCTCTGCTGAGGATTAAATAAGAATGTTCAATATCTGAGAGCAAAGTAGATGCTCAGTAAATGCTGGTGTACTGGTATTGGGATCTGTTGGCTGATCCTCAGTTAAGGAAATGCATGAACACCTCTGACCATAAACGTCTCAGCACTCAAAGACTGGGTATTTTTACTCATAGCTGTTTCATAACTAGTTTGTGTTTTCATTTGAGTAAATCCACTTAAAGAGAAAACACACAACGTTCAAATGCACTGCTACAGAATAATAATATCTTGAGGGCACTTGAATTTACTATTGAATTTTGCCAAAAAAAAAAAAATCTTAAGCAAAACCAAATGAAATGGTTTGTTTGTTACTTTTCTTTATGTACAAGCTGTGACCTTACCAAGTTACTCCCTCCCCTGGACCTCAGATTTCCCAGAACTGAAATCTAGGGACCCTGAGCCAGATGCACTTGAAGAGCACTTTTAAGCCTTTGGTCTGTTTCAATTCTAGGACCCCCTGGGAAAGCAGAGAACCAAGTCCTTTATGTGGCCACAGAGAGCTACTTCCATCTGCCAAGGTCACACTTGTGTTCTGAGCACCTCAGAAGCTGACTTAAAGCATCTAAAGTGGAATAACTCATTTGCTTTTCTCCCCTTGTCAGTAAATTACAGGGTGATGTTTTCTTTTTGTTACGGTTCCTCCGTAATTTATGTCTTGTGGTCTCCGAGGTTCATTTGGGGGCCCAGGAAAATCTGCCTGTTATTCCCTCCCCGAATTCAATGTTTGTTTGAAATTAAACTTAGAAGAGAGTCCCTGGAGCAAAAATTGCTCTGTGACATTCTGTGCTGTTAATGTCTCTTATTTCTTAAGTCATTTCAACTAATGGACTCTCTGGAATTCAGGTAACTCATGCCTTGTTAAGTACCCTCCTAGGTTCCAATAGTCTGTATCAAATAATTGATAATGGGTTAGGTGGGGGTAGACGATATTCCACTGACATGTGTGAGCATGGGCTCTGGAATCAGATAGAAGGGAACCAAATCCTGGCTTTGGTCTTGGAACTGTGTGATCTAGAGTATAGCCTGTGGCACAACCATGGTGCATACAGAATGAACCTCTGAGATTTCTACCTAACAAGTATCTCTTTTTCTGGAAACATAACCCTGGTATCACTCTGTGATCTAGGTGGGCTAGATCCATCACCCAGTTCTGGGAAGTTTGGGAGGGGATCCACAATTGGGCTGGCCAGTCAACACATTTATCCCCTGGGCAACAGGGACCAGCTGAGGGGCCAGCACAAGACCTAAGTCAGCACATCACAGGCAGCTCTAGGAATTTGTCAGAATGGTAGTCACAGTCCTTTTATTCAAGATTCCAAAAAATGAGTAGGAGGATACAAAATTTTTTCTTGGTAAGTTTGGTCTTCAAATTCATGGGGTAGCAGAACATGAGTTAACGCATAGGACACTAACAGGACTAACAGTGTTTAATCAATCCCACCTAGTATGAATACTTCTTATTCTGGACATATTCATGTATTTGACAGTGCCCTGCTGCCCATGCTATGCAATACATATGTGGCACCTTACCCTTCTCATAATAACAAATAAAAATACAAATTCTGAAACCCCTCTGGTCTCGAGGGGGTTGGATAATGGAATGTGAACTTGCACAGAGCCTGCATTTGCACACACTGTTCCCTCTGCCCAGAAAGTTCAGCACCTCTACTACCATCCTCTTCAGTGGACACACTCCTCCTTATTTTATGTCCCAACCTGACTACGGCCTCCTCTGTGAAACATTCCCTGACTTTTCTCAGTGTAATTAGCCATGGGCTCCCCTGGCATTCAAGCCAGTACACATCACAGCAGTTCCCACGGGCATTGTGTGTCTCTCTGGGCCTAGCTGTCTCCCTTGGTGAGCTCCTGGGAATGAGTACCACCTCTGCACAATGCCTACCATAAGTCCAGTGGCAGCAGCCAGTTCTGGATGTTGTGAAGCAGAAGGCCTCAGTTCTAATCTATTCTGTGATGCTGCTACAAAAACCATTTCCCATCAATTTAGAAAAGCAAGATGAAGAAAAATTCAGTCATTCTAGAAGTGGCCAGTTCACCAAGGTGAGTGATGGAGAGGCCTCTCACTACCACATCTATGATGAACAGGTCACTAACATGACCAATGGTTAGGGTTGTCTCAGCAGTGCAGGCCAAGCTCCATGTCTGGGGGCTGCTATACTCCAGGACCTGGACACATTGACTAGCTGGGGTTTCCTTACTAGTTGGATACAACTATAGAAGCTGGGAGCTGCACCTGGGAAGAAGAAGGTAGACACAGCCAGGTTGAGGCTGGACAGTCATCTGTAATGAGGTTATGACAGACTTACCATGAAACATGGGAACCAGAGATCCTGTAAACACTTAGACTGAAGTTATTTATACCCATATTAATACCCAATACAAATATATGGCTTAAAAATGTACTGTCTTTCTCCTTCAAAGTGTTTTCTTTCTCAAAAATTAGGCCAAAATGAAATATTCTTCGGCTTAACCATTATGGTGTGTGTCTTGTTTTAAATCTTGGCTCAGAATTGTTAATGAGCAAAATGCTTCATGATGACAGGACCCTCTTCCTCTAACAATCCTGTAGTACACACTCTTCGTTCTTAGAATCTTCAGTGGCATTGGGGATTTCATTTCCCTTTAGCTAGGTTTTTCAGAGCATTTAGAAGATTGGCCACCAAATGAGTTTTCTCTGGGGTGCTTACTGGAGCTTCACCACCTGAGCCTCTCTGTGGAGATTCCTGGAGTGGTTTTGACAGCAGATCTTTGAGACTCTGCTGCATCTCTTGTCTCTGAAGGTTTCCTCATAGGTCAGCACATAGCTTTCCTGTGCCAATCTGATGTGCAGGGCTAATAAATACTTCATGGTTGTATCTGGAATCTAGTGTCATGTTCCATGGGACGAGAGATTTCAGAATGGTTTCCCAGCCTTGGGGAGTTTAATGATGCTCATGTGGGGGCAAGCTAGTCAGAGAGCAATAGAGGTTAAATTATACCCAAAGCTTGACGTTATAGAATGTGCCAAAGTGGAGGGCACTTCAGGACCAGAGGTGATGTTCCAGGAACCCTGGGAGAGCTGGCACTGGAATGGGTTGGGCAGAAGAGGTGGAATAAAACAGATGTGGCACCACAGCCAGACTATGATTGCCTGCTATACTTCTGGGGCAAGAAAGCTAAAATGGGAGGTCAGGATTTTCTTCTCATTGACTTAGGGATACTTGCCAACCACTTGGTTCAGAACCTGGCACATAGTAGGCTCGCTATGAAGAGTAGATGGTTGCAATGGAGACTTGGATTCCACCTCTCTCCCTGCCACTCTACTGCCTTTCAACAGACTCATATAAAACTCATCATCACCAGAGAGTTAAGCATTCTTGGGGAACAAACAAAAGCTCAGCTGAGATCTCTTGCAAATAGTTGTGAATATATTTAATGTAAATGGTTTAACAATTGTTGCCATAAAGATTAAAGCCACAATCATTCTCTCTCAAGTTACCCTCAAGTTTCACTTGCCTGAAGCTCTCAGATGCTACAACTAGTCCTGTCAAGATTAGATTGCTTCTGGGTCATTCACCCCACCAGCTATGGGTTGAGTAACTGTGTGGTCTTGGGCAAAGCACTTAACCTCTAAAAGATTCATTTTCTTTACAAATAAGATAAATAAGATGAGGGGGTTGGATCGGATTGTCTTTGAGGTTTCTTTCTCAAATAGTGATTCAGAAGACTGGAATTTGGTATTTCACATCATTTTTTGGCTCCATGGAAGACAGAGCATTTTTTAAATCTGAGCTCCAGGCTCTTGCTGAGAAAATTTTATAATGACCCAGATCTTATTCCTTCACCAAATGGGAAGGTGTGGTCCTCCTGCTCTAATTGAGGAATCCTAATTTTGCTCTTTCTCCTTTCTCAATTGCTCCCCACCTCCCCATTTTAATGCATCCTAGATATTTTCTTTTCCTTTCTCTCACACTCAGAACCTGTGACTCCATAAAATGTCATTAAGGGCTTTGCACCCACATGTTAGATGCCTGACTGTACATTTCTCCTCTCTAGCCTCTCCAAATTTCATGTTCATTCTTCCTCATTCCCCTCACTTTACATTCTGTTTTAATTTGACAAAAATCTCCTTAGCTTTGCACAATTCCTCTGGACTGACTAAAGAACCCTTCCCCATTAGACTTTGGAGATCAAATATCTTTATGCAAGCCATAGCTACCATCCATGAGCATCTGCTGGTACCATATACTTTGTGGAAATTACCAGCTCTATGATGCTGACGTGGTTCTTCTCAACATCAAGATGACGAAAAAGATGCTTAGCAAAGTCCCTCAGCCTGCCCATGTGAGAACACCGAGGACCAAAGATTCAAGCACCACCCGTGTCTCAAAGCACTTGGTTGTTTAAGTAAAACTAAAGATATTTTAACACTATTCAATTTGTGATGAGCATCTGCAGATTGACTGGTCACTTCTAGATTCATAGAATTCTAAATCTGGAACATATTTAAGATTTCATTTGGTATTAGTGACTTTTGGTAGAACCAAAGAAATATAAGAACATACCCACACAGAAAAAAGGAATGATATAATTATATGCAAGAATGCATACATATTATGTACAGCTATATTTATAATAACAATGTAAAATATATCTTTACAAGCTTCCATGGAACATTTTTAAAAATTGGTATATTTGGCCACAAAAGAAGCTCAATTCTTTTTCCAAGAGTGAAACTGTATTGTGTAGAATATGTTGTAGACCCATTTTGGATGCATTATCCCCCACAATGCACACCTGATGTTCTAGTCAAAAGGAAAAAGGAAAGAAAAGAAGCTCAATTCTTTTTCCAAGAGTGAAACTGTATTGTGTATAATATGTTGTAGACCCACTTTGGATGATCCCCCACAATGCACACCTGATGTTCTAGTCAAAAGGAAAAAGGAAAGAAATAGGTCTTCACCTTTCCCCACTTTCTTTAATTAACTTTCTTTAATTATTTTGTTCCTGAGATTACAAATGCTTTCTTTTACTACTTGTCCATGGAATTTCCCCATAAGGTTGTTCTTGATTCTCACAAAAGCTTGTGAAGTGCTTACTGCAGTCATTTATATCTTAGCTTTAACTAATCTACTCAGGGCTCACCTCCTGAGGGCAGATGGGAGAGGTGTGCTCACCTCCTTATGAGTCCCATACCACTATAGGAATATGGAAAACAGTAACTGTAGATATGCAGATTTCAGTACATTTGAATATAAACTGCTTGTTTTTTTTTTTTACATTCATTGCTCATTCTGTCCCTTAAATATGCCTGGGTTGAAATTTCAGCATTTTTTTTGTCAGTTCACATTAGTGTTCTTCAGCTAAAGTAAATAAATTGATATAACATGCTGAATTAGCAAATAAGACTTTTTAAGTTAAAGAAAATTAATTTTAAAGGGGAAATGCCTACTTGCAGATGCAAGCCAACAGTGCAGTGCAAGAAAATAGGAGAGACATAAAAGAAGCCCACTGTACCACTGGGTTTTAGACTAAATAAATATTTCCATTTATAAAATGTGTGAATTTCTAGTATGCTACCCAACAGCTTCTTGGCAAGTAATTTTTTTACCTCCTGATAATGTGCTAATGACAACCATTTTTCTCTAATGTAGCTGAGTTTCTATATAAGGTTAGCTATAAGACAGGGAAGGGAAATTGATGGAAGATGCTAAGGTCATCTTTTGCATTTGTCTAGCTCTTCACAGTCACAGGCACTCCCATTGATATTATCTCATTAACATTTCTTAGATGTCACTGAGATGAATATTATTATCATTCCCATTTTGCAGATCAGGGAAATTTCCACAAACATATGTTGGGAGAAAATGGAAAAGAAGAAAGGATAGAAATGTGTTTCACAAAGGATCAAGATGGCAGACTGAGGAAAGGTACTTCTTTTTCTCTTTCCTTTCCAAAATTTCATTCAAATGACAGAAGAGACATACATGTTTCAACAACTATAAAACAAGAAAATGGCCCTCTCTGGTGGCACAGTTGGTTAAAGCACAACACTGAGGAGCTAAAGCCACTTCTGCATGAGTTCGAGCCACACCTGTCCTGTAGGTGACCCACATGGCGTCCTCTCCTGACACACCCGCTGCTCCCCTCAGCAGTGTACTTCATCATTCGGCCTGTTCTGCTCCCCACTCTGTCTCTGGTGAATCCTCTCACCGCCCCTGCACTCCTGGCCTGTACCCCAGTTCTGTATGATAAACAAATAACATCTTTAAAAAAAAACAAGAAAAGATATAATTTTGAGGAATTTCTAGATACAGAAAGTTTACATTGGTGTGAAAACTTAGCAGAAGAAACCTTGAAAACGGGCGATTGTTAAGATCAAGGACAGGATTGCCCAGAGAACAGTGAGGTCATGCCCTAGCCTCCCACATGCCAATAGAGTAGATGGTGAGAAATTTCAAAATGTCATTCTCCAACATTGGCAGATGGAGCAAGCAAACACTAGTGACAACATAGACTTGAACAACTCAACCTACCACCTTGATTTAATAAATATATGATACCCCTGTATTTAATTCTTTTTTTTTTAAAGATTTATTTATTTATTCATACAGAACTGGGGTACAGGCCAGAGATGTAGAGGGTGATAGGATTCACCAGAAACAGAGTGGGGAGCAGAACAGGCAGATGATCAAAGTACACTGCTGAGGGGAGCAGTGGGCGGGTCAGGAGAGGTCTGCCACGCCATGTGGTCACCTCCGGGGCAGGCGGGTATCGAACTCATGCGGAAATGGCTTTAGCTTCTCAGTGCAGTGCTTTAACCCGCTGCGCCACCAGGGAGGGCCCCCTGTATTTAATTCTTAAGAATGGGATTTTTTTCTCAACCATAACTAGAATATTTACAAAGAGTGTCCACATATTAGGTAGCAGCTCTCCTGCCCAAATTTGACTATGCGGGTGTTTCTATTCACCAACTTGTTCTGTCTGCAAAGCCACAGAGACAGCTTCCCTCCCAAGGTTTCCTGCCTGTGACCATGCAGGCCTCTCTTTAAACAAACCTGTCCCTTTCAGGAGTGGTTCTTTCTGCTTAAATGTATCGAAGAAAATGTCCTTTACATTTATTTCTATTTTTATAATAAACCTGCCCTTTTGGATATAAAAATGAACAAGCAAAAAAAATAAAGACTGTCTTCATATTAGGCAGTAAAACAAATGTTAAAAACATTTAAAATTACAGAGAAATGAACTTGGGCCATGTTTTTGAAAATATAGTTTAAAATGAAATTATAATAAATAGTTGAAAAATAATGAAAAGACATAATTAATGCATGTCTCAGAGAAAATATGAGAATTTTATAAGTGACTTAAAACTGAATAATAAAAGCACTGCATATCAAGACTTATGAAATGCAATAGCAGTAGTACTTCAAGAAAAATTATCATCTTTAAAAGTTATATTAGAAAAAAAATAAAGGGTAGAAATTAATGAGCTAATCATAAATTTAAGAAATTGGTAAACTTACAGAAAAAAAAGCCCAACTGGATAAACTTAGAGAATCCTGAAAGAAGAGAACAAGAGTGAATGAAATAGAAAGCACAGCTAGAATGCAGAGGAGCCATAAAGCCAAAAGTTGATTTTTCATAGACTGATAAAATCGACAGACTCTTGGTGAGAAAGCTCGAGAAAACAGATGTAACAAGTGCACAACGAAGAAAGAACAAAGGGGATTTGTAGCATCTCCAGATGTTACAGAAATGAAAAGATATAGAATATTATGAACATATTTACATTAACAGATTGGAAAACAGCTGAAATATACAAATCCCTAGACATATGTCTTTCAAACATTAGCCAGGAAAAAACGTAAAGCTTAAATTTTCCTCTTACCATTCAATAAATTGAATCAGTGGTTTAAAATTTCCATGTAGGGAAAAATAAAACAAAACACTTCGCTAGTCCCCACCCATATTTTTTCATTTGACTTGCTAGGAACATGCTATGAAAACAAATATAAAAACATATTATTAACATATATTAGACAAAATTTTCCAGAAATTATAAAAATGGCAATATAGTAGGTCCTCACTTAATATCATTGAAAGGTTCTTGCAAACTGACCAAGCCCTAAAAAATGTCACTTCTTTCAGCATCAAGTGGGATTTTTTTGTCTAACAAAATGATGTTGAGTAAGATGATGTTATTCAATGATCTGCTGTAGTCAATTTCTGAGGCTGGGCTAGTCTTATAACAAAACCAGAAAGGACAGTATAAGAAAGAAGAGTTTCCAGGCTACTCTTGAACATAGATTTTTAAAAAATCCTATAAACATATAAAGACATGTAGAATTAATCAAAGAAAAAATAAAAACATGTCATGAATGAGCTAGATTTATTCCTGGAATGCAAGGATGGATTGACATTATAAAATCTAGTTCCACAATTTATTGCATGGACAGATTAAAGAAAAAACACAATCATTTCAATATTGGATCTATTGGATCTATGTGTAAAGTTCTCTTATGTGTGTGTGTGTGTATAAATACCACTTTTTTAAGAAATGAAAGACCAACCTTCCATGAGAGAGCTGATTTTATGACTGAGTTCAACAAACCTCCAGGGAAAGGCTAATCTCTCTGTTGTTTTAAGTGTTTCAAAGTACACTAAATGGTGAGAAATGTTCAAATTTATTTTAAAAAATAATTTTTTTTGCTTCTTTTACAAAGAAGCAAAATCCTAAAACAGAGCCATAAGCCAGCAGTACTTATAAAAAAGGGAGAAATTCATAAAAAGGACTCACAAATCCAATCCAATAGTGAGTTTAGGAATAAATCACAATGGCTCAGATAGTTCCAAAAATGCATACAGGACATGAAAAAATTCATTTATGTAATTTACTATATAAATAGATTAAAGAAAAATGTCACATCAGCATTTCAAAAAAGTAGACAATGTTTCATAAATTCAACCATTCCTGATAAACTTAGAGGGGAACTTATAACTGAATAAAATTTATCTAGCTAAAACATCTGGCAAGCATCACACTTAATGGTGAAATATTACAAACTTTCCCCTTTTTAAGTCTGGAATAAGAAAATCTTGCTCATTTTCACTGCTCTGATTTAGCACTGTATATTTAAAATCCTAGCATTTCCAATAAGGCAGTTTCAACAAGGCAAGAGGGAGAAGCAAAAAGCATAAAAAAAATTAGAAAAATTAAAGGAAGCAAAACTATTTAGCAAGCCACAGAAATAAACATACTCGTAAGAACACTCAGAGACAATCTCATAGTTATATAAGCACATATCCTTGAGCTTATAAATGTGTGGGGCTGGTCATATTATTAACAATATATTTGTCAATAATGTCAAATTATTAATTATTATTTCAAAGTGGGGAGGATAGGGGAAAGGAGTGAGGGTAAAGAGGAAACTGTAATATTTTGTTCTTTTGTGTTTCATTAAAAAAAAAAGATTCTATTTGTTGAGGCATATAAGAACTGGGGTGCAGACCAGATGTGTGTGGGAGGTTGAAGGATTCACCAGAAACAGAGTGGGGCGCAGAACAGGCAGATTGATGAAGTACACTGCTGAGGGGAGCAGCAGGTGAGATAGGAGAGGTCTGTTGTGCCACGTGAGTCACCTCTCTGGCCAGGGTTTGGACTTGTACTTCAGTGCCTATGAATAGCTTCATAGTGCTAAGACTTAAGCTGGAGGCAGATTTTTTTTAAAACCCCTTTTTTTTTTTAAAGATTTATTTATTTATGCTTGTAAAACTCTGGGACAGGCCAGAGGTATAGTGGGTGAGAGGATTCATCAGAGACAGAGTGGGGAGCAGAACAGGCAGATCTACTGAAATACACTGCTGAGGGGAGCAGTGGGCGGGTCAGGAGAGTTCTGTCTGTCATACCACATGGGTCAGCTCTCTGGTGGGGGATTGAACTCATGCTGCCATGGCTTTGGAGAGCTTCATAATGTGGTACTTTAACCCCTTGGGCCCAGGGAGAGTTCCCATGTTTTATTTTTTACTGTCAAAAGTCAAATGACTTGCACTATCAAATTAATTCCATGTAATTTTTTGATTTTTGATGTTAGACATCAGAACAGGAAAGAAAGTTGGAGTCACTGGGAATTGTGCAGAAAGAATCAGCCTTAAGAGTGTACACTGATCCTGCATTTCTAACAATCCAGGAAATAAAAGCTTTGTATAAACACTACACTATTTACTGAGCAACTCTACACTCATTATTTAATTTGATTAGTCCTTAGGAAATAATTTCAATGATCAATGGGCAAAAATATGTATTACAATGTACCTAAATGACAGGATGTCTGGGAATTCCAGAGATACAGGGAACAGCGTCATCCATGAGAACCCTGGCACCTGCCAATCCCTCCTGCCACATCTCCTCACATGTTCACTTCTGCACTGTGAAGGAAGCAGTGTTTCCAGAATATGTCATGTTCCTTCTTAATGGCGGGGCTCTACAGATGTTTTCCCTCTGGCTGGATTGCCCTCCCTTCCTCTTTTTCCACTTTAAATGCCTTTCCATCCATGCAGAAAAGAGTTAACACGGCAGACCTGACTTTAAAAAGAACTATTTATGAAGCTGGCCATTGGCTGATGGCTGGGAACTCAAATTTGGGAGAGTTCCTTCCATTCCCAGCACTGGGGAGAGTGGCTCACTTGCTTATACTGTCTAGACAATATGGTTTATTCTGACCAACTGTGTCCCTTTAGGAAGTCTATAATGTTGACACATGGCAGGCAGAGGGTGCCTATGTGGCCAGCCCCCAATAAAAACCCTAGATGTTGAGTCTCTAACAAGCTTCCATGTTGGCAACATTTCACATGTGTTGTCCCAACTCATTGCTGGGGGAATAAGCACATCCTGTGTGGCTCCACTGAGACCAGAACCTTGGAAGCTTGCACCTGACTTCCTGCAGACTTCACCCCATGCAACTTTTCCTTTGTTGACTTTGCTCTGCATCCTTACGCTGTTGGAAGTCACAGCTGTGAATGCAACTTGGTGCCAAGTTTGAAAGATTGTCATGAAGATTCCCAACACACAACCCTGCATCTCAGTTCAACTACTACAGCTTGTGGGGTCTTCCTTAGGCAGATCTCATTGCTCCCTTGTCTCTTTTCTTGTAGTTCTAAAGAGTTCTTATTAAATGGTCAGTTATTAGCTGAAATGCCCCTTTTAAAGAGTAAGCTCATCATGGGGCCTCCCCAGTGGTGCAAGTTAAGATGCAGCACTATGAAGCTACCCACAGCCCCTGCAGCACAAGTTCTGTCCCTGGCCAGGGAGGTGACCCACATGGATCGGCAGATCTCTCTGGTCTCTCCTGTCACTGCTCCTCTAGTAGTGTATAGTAGTGTATTTCAGTCTATCTGCCTATTCTCCTTCCCTCTCTGTCAGTGGTGAGTCCCCTTACCCCCTGCACCTCTGGCCTGCACCCCAACTCTTGTATGCATAAATAAATAAAATTAGTCTTAAAAAAAATAAAGTATAAGCTCATCAAAGGCAAAGGTCTTATCTTTTTAACTTCCTTTTTATAGCACAGGAATGGCACACCCTGGTAGCTTTCAAAACAGTAATCATCGTAATAGCTAGTATGTGCTATTCACGACGTACCTGACGCACAAAGCTATGAGCTCTACATGGCCTTAGCACTTTAATCCTTCCCACCACCCCTTAAAGTAGTTAATATTATTATCTTCATTGTAAGAATGAAAAAAAAAAAAAACAGAGGCGCTCTAAGTAAGTGCTAAGTAGGTGGAAGAACCATCTAAAAGGCATCATTTCTGGCCCGTAAGAAATGACAAGGTCCCTGAGCTGCACTTCGATGTGATGGTTACTGACTCATCACCCTTCACCTTAACATGTGTTAGCAGCTATTGTTGAGGACCTGATTACCTTGTTTTTATTATTTACTACCAAGTGATTTATTATTATACATTTTATTTATTGCTAAGAGATTTATTATATCACATATTTTATTTATATTTTTTACCAGATAATGCATACTTACTACATATAATCAAAAGACACTAAAAGTGGGAAACATGTCTCTCACCTGCCCTCCTTCCTAGACCCCACTGTCCTCCCCTTATCTTTGTGTGTCCTTCCAGAGAGAGGACATATAAATGTGTTAACATGCTTGCACAAAGGGCGGCATGCTATACCTGTGATTCTGTAACTAGCTTTTCTCACTAACGCTCCCTCCTGGTGGTCCTTTTCAGACTGGTTCACACAGAGCAGCTCTCTCTTCCCAAACACCTGCATAGCATCCTCAGCAACAGCCTAGCTATGAGAAACGACTCACATAGCATTTTCCACATTTACGGCAGATCTTTGTCTTTATCAAAGGTGGAAAAGCTGGGTCAAGGAGATCTGTATTAATTATTATTAATTAAATATTGAGATGATTGCATGAATAAAATTTGTCCTTTTAAAAGGTATCACTCAGGGTCTTCCCTGGTGGCACAGCGGGTTAAAGCACAGCGCTGAGAAGCTAAAACCACTTCAGCATCAATTTGATCCCTGCCCTGGAGGTGACTCACATGGCACAGCAGACCTCTCCTGACCCGCCTGTTGCTCCCCTCAGCAGTGGACTTCATTGATCTGCCTCCCCACTCTGTCTCTGATGAATCCTCTCACCACCCCAGCACCTCTGGCCTGTACCCCAGTTCTGTATGCATAAATAAATAAGTCTTTAAAAAAAGGTATCATTCAGTGCTTCTTAGTATTGTCACAAAATTGTTCAAGCACTAACACTTCCTAAAACGTCACCATGAAAAGAAACCTACATTGCCAACTTAGTTTTAATTTAGTCAAATTGCCTCATCAAAATTAAACATATTGGAAACCTACTGCAAGAACTTTTCTCATCAAGATATATAAAAACATGTATATATCTAGTTGCCTCTCCCCCTACCTCCCCACACATACCAGTATCTCATTTGTCTTATCTGAGAATCAAAGTTCAAGTTCAGGATAGAAAATGCACGCCCCACCCTCACCCCCACCACTTGTTGCATCCCACAAAGAACAGACCCTGGCATGTTTTCCCCACTGAAACACACGGAAAGCCTAGCCTGAGCTCACTGTTTCCCATGTTCTTTAGGGGAGGCCTGTGAGCTATACAAGTGAATATTGTGCTATCCTAATGACCTCGATGTTCTTGCAACCAGAATGTAAAACAAGCAATAGCCCTTCTCCATGTTTCTTCTGAAATCTGTGTGCGGACACCAAGCTGGGGTTGATCTGTCCTTGGTTGACAAGTCACCAGTGCCAAGATGTCAGCAACCAAGCAGCCTTGCTCTGGATCACACCCTTCTTTCCACCACCTGTCAGCCTGACCACCTGTCTGATTATCTTCTAACCCACACCCTAGAAAACAACTCTGGGAGCTACACCCCGGAGTTCACTGCCTAACCTCCAGTGCCACAATGAGAACACAGCCTGCCAAGCTCTCCTAGGTGTTTGACGCTTTCTTCCTCTTTCTCCTGTGTTTTTATGAACATCCAAAGGGAAGATAATTAAAACCGGCAAGAAAACCAGCTGGCAGAGCAAAAGAAAATCTTGGTGACTTGGGGAAGACGCCACATGTTTATGAGTGAGTTTTGTAAGTAACACGGTTATAAAAAAGAGGCTCTCATAAAGACAGCCACATTCTTCAAAGCTCTATATAAACTGCATTCTTTTTAAAGAGGGTGGGGGAGCTACTCACACTCACAAGTTCCTTCCTCATCATTTTATTTCCACCAAGGGAAAGGAAACTCAAGTGTCTAATTTCCTAGGCGTGGATGTGATCGGGTCAGCAGAGGATGTGTCAAGAGAGGGCCTTGAGGCCAGCAGACTAGAACCAGGCACCCTATCACCCTGGATTGGGGGTTTCTGGCTTTTGGCACACACACACTCCGGCTCAAGAGGCAGAAGTTCTTCCTTCTTCTTCTGAGCACTGTCATCTGAACAGCATCAAACTTTGGGTGAGCCAGTATAATCCCCTTTCATTTTTCATCTGCTGTGCTGATTGTAAAGGGAAACAGAGCCGCCTGCCTCTCTGCAAACCACGCAAAGCTGGAGGTGCACAGTCCGGAGTGGCCTTCCCCAGGAGCCAGCTGTGCTGGGCACTGAAGCCCGCCTTGGCCGAGCTGTTAATAAGAGTAATTGGCACGCCACTGAGCGCCGCCGCAGCGCTGTGATTTGCTCTGTATGGGGGTCTCCCCAGACCATATGCGCATGCAGCGGTGATAGAAATATTTTCCATATGAGCTCGCTTCTCACATGCTGGAGTGCTTCGGGCTGAGTTAGGGCAGCCCATGTGTCATTGACTCTACACAGTAAAAAATCAACAGGGAAGTTGCGAACTTCAGCTACAACTAGAGGGCAATGGTCTGCTTTCAGCTTGCAACATCACTACTCCATTCAGTTCCCTGAACTCCATTCAAGACCTCGATCCCCCACAGACCCTGAAAATATCTGCTGAGCAGAGGACATGGGTAACTAATAAGCTAAAAGCCTAAAACAAATGACCCACTGCTGCGTGCTTCAGAGTCACATGTCAATTTTGAAAGCAGTTGGCAAACCCGCTGAAACCCAGCAAGCCCAGCAGCCGGCCTGGGAGTCCTCTCACTTCCATTGCGCTTAGAAAAGGGAAAGTAATTACATTAAGCTTTCAGAGACTGCTCCTTGGACAATGCTAACAAAAGACAAAGCTGAAAAGTGGCCCCTGTGACCTTTTTAGGAGATATACTTTTCACTTGGCTTTTCATAGAGGAAGATGGATTCAGGGAAAAGGCTGCTCTTTCATTACTCAGGCATAGATCTCTGAGACTATTCATCAGAATAAGAAGTAAAAGGAGGGGACCAGGAAACTTGCTGCAGGCTGATTTGTAGGTGAGGGTGCATTTAACCAAGTGTTTCTCTATCCACAACATATGATCATCCCTTTTAATTTCTTTACCTACATCCAAAACTGACTTCTAGAAGCATCTATGATATTAAAAAAAAAAAAAAAAAAAATCCAGCAAATATATGAGCCCCATACCATTAAGAAAAAAATCATCCTCATGAACCTTAAACACTCCTCCCTTCTATGGTTCATCCAGGCCTGCTGCTAGTGCTGTTATATTTCACTCTCCCTCTCAAAACCACAACAGAAAGTTAAGTGCAGACTTGTTCTAAGCACATCAAAGCAAAAGAGGAGAAAAACGTGATGCAAAAGCAGTAAAGAAAAGCAATTCCTCTAGCATCCACATTCTCGCTGCAGTACTAGAGAAAAATTCTCAAAAAGTAACTGTCCCAACCAAAATCTGACATAGATTTCCCCCCCCCTGCAACGGCAAGAGAAATGCGCACGCTCAGGCTTCTGTCACCAAGACCACGCCAACTGCCTGGAGTGGCACCTGCACAGGCAGCCTCAGAAAAAGATTTCAGAAATTACAGGATTCTTCAAGAAGAAAACAGTTTGCCTGTAAGAAAAGGCAAAGTAAGCCTTCAAAAGCAATATCAAGCAGTACTCTTGTACATCATAAAAGTCCATTTCCCCATCCCTCTTGGTAGATAGAAGAGGAAACAGAATGCTGACAAAAATAGAACTTCTGACAAGATATTTTATTTGGCTTACCTCTCCCCCAGGTCTTGCTAACACTGCTGTTTGAACGTGGAGCAATGTTAATATCAGGTAGCTGACAAACATTATTACCCAAAGTTAGAACTACCCTAGAGGAGAACTCCGTCTGCCAAGTGCTAACAGCTAGCAGATGCACTTGTGTCTCGAGATTCCAGCCCTGGAGTTCTGCTAGGCACCGCGCTGGTTCCCTCTGCTCTCCCTCACTGCACTACCGGGAGCTCCTCCGAGCTCAGCCTCAGCTCTGAAGAAAACTGGTAAGCTGATCTCTTCATGTAATAACTTCTCCCGGCTGGGGGAGGGGACAGGAGCCAGCTGGGAGCTGGGGGGCTGCCTTTAACAGAAACCAGAAAGGGGAGGGACAGAAATGATCAATGTGGAGTTCTGCATCTGGTCTCATTCATGAAAAAGGCTCCAAGGTAAGCACTCCACATGTGGGGGAAAGCCCCCAGCCCAGCAACTGAGGCAGGCAAGGCAGGGAACTGCAGCATATAGGCTCCCAGCTGGGAGATCCAGACTTTCTCAGGCCAGGAGCTGTCACTTGGTTGTGTGTGCCTGAATCAGCTGCCAGCCTTCTCTGGGCCTAGTTTGGTTTTCTCACTGCTATATCAGGGGTTGGGTGGATGAACTCTGAATTCTTGTTTAGTTCTGACTTGATGGCTGCAGAAATCTAGACAATCAAAGACTGCATTATCAAGGGCAACACTGAAGGGCAAAGAAGTCACAAGCTGCACGTGTCTCTAGTGGTCTGCAGGCTCTAGCAAAATCTGCTCCCCAAGCTGCTCCCTGTGCCCCCAAACCCCACTTTGACTTTCAACCCGATTCTATCCGGGTTTTTCTTTAAAACCTTTCCTCTTTTCAGTGCGCTCTGCTGGTGTCAACACCTGGACTTCACTTGTTGCCACTCTATCATTTATTTTTACATCTTCTGTAATAATTCCTTTAACTCCTGGTTTGGCACACTGAACCAGGAAGAGACCAAGCGAGGGATTGAGGGCTTCCCCATTCCCATCCATGTAGGTCCATGTGATGAGCATTGTGTGCCAATAAAACTTTATTTATAGAAACAGGTGGTGGTTTAGATTTGGTGGTAGGTTGCCAAGGCCTGGTCTAGGCCCTTGCAATCACCCTTCATTCAACACACTGCAATCTGACTTTGACCTGTTTGCTCCTATAAAAGATCTCTAGAAATGTCAGCAAGGGTCCCTTGGTCACAAAGTACAGGGGATTTTTCATGGATTATCTTATTTGACTTCTCTGCAACAGTGATCACTGCCATTTTTTTTTTTTTTTTTGATCACTGCCATTTTAACCACTTTTAAGTATAAATTCAGGGGGTACTGATTGCATTCACAATGTTGTACAACTATTGTCCACCTTCAGAAATTTTTCATCATCCCAAACACAGGTTCTGTGCCCATTAAACAATAATCTTCCCATTTTTGTCTCTGATAACCTCTGTTCTACTTTCTATCTTTAGGAATCAGCCTATTCTAGATCTCTCATATAAATTGAATCATAATATTTGTCATTTATTTCACTCAGCATAATGTTTTCAAGGTTTATCCATGTTTTAGCTTGTGTCAAAATCTCTCTCTTGTTATTTAGGACACGCTTTATTTTCCTTTGCCTCCAGTTAGCCAACACTTTTTGAGTACCTTGAGCCCAGCATTATTCTAAGAACTTCCTATGGAGTGTCTCATATACATTGACAGTAGCCTTGCGAAATGACTTACCCCACGTCACACAATGAGCAGGATCTGGGAGCCTGCCTTCAGAACCCAGCTCCAAATGACTATATGGGCTGTCCCCACATCTCGGTCATGCTTCAGTCTCTTTGGACCTGCTGGGCCTAGCCCTTAACTGCTCGTGTTCTTGCTCTGTGCTATCTCCATAACAACCTACAATCAGTGCTTCCACCCAATCCTTGGACTTGTATAAATAGCTGCCTAATGGATACATGGAATTTTCAAATGTACTCCATACTCAACAAGTCTAAAACTGAACTAATGCTTCCCTGGATCCTGGTTTTCTTCATCGCAATAAGTGACATCATTACTCATCTAATTCCCAGAGGCTGAAAATTGTGACAGCTTCTCAGTCTTTCTTTGTTGCTGGCAACCTAGACTCTTCTGAAGAGTCCTGGTTAAGTATTTTGCAAAAATGTCTCTCAATTCAGGCTTACCTGGTGTCTTCTCATGATTAGACTTGGGTTGTAGGTTTGGAGATAAACACCATAGAGGTGAAATGCCTTTCTCATATTTGAGGGGTATCCTTTATCAACACAACCTCACTGGTGCTGCTAACCATGGTCATTTAGACAGACACCTTTGGTGTTTGCCAAAGGTATTTGACCATTGTAAAATTACTTTCTCCTTTACCATACCTTATTCATTAGAAGTGAGTCTCAGTAAGTCCAGTGAAATTAAGCGCCACTTCCTGGAGGGAGAGTTTCAAAGAATATTTGTACATATGCTGAGACCATCACAATAGTTAATAAGTATTTGGGGAGAAGTACCTTGAGATTATGCAAATACAAAAATCTTACTAGTAATATTTTTGTGTATTAGATGTTGAAACAATAATTTTGTACATAGGGTAAAATATAGTATTAAAATTAATTTCACTTGCTTTACTTTTTGGCTACTCTGAAAAATTAAATCCCATCATATTTTTATTGGACAGTAGTTCTTTGACCCTTTTCATACTGAGGAATTGTCAAAGGCATGAATGTACTGTTAATCAAAAAATAAATAAAAATGAAATAACAGAAAATAAAACTCCCCTCCTCCCAGTGATTTGCTTCAATCACCTTTCTGAGAGTTGTGCTTAGCCACACTGCCTTCCATGTGGGGTACAATGACCCTGACCTCTGATTACCTCCAGGGCAATATTTATCATGCTATATTTGTTTACTCATCTGCTTTCACCAATAGACAGAGGTCTTGATGACAGGAGATGGGTCTTTCTATGTTCCCAAGGCTGCATCAGCTATATTATAAAGTTACAATAATTACCATATCATAAAGCTATAATAATTGAAACAGTGAACAAATGCTACCAGTGTAGGAGTAGACATTTTTGACTTACTAAACATGAAAAAGGATTTAGTTAGTGTGCAATCAGTGAGTCACTTCAGATATGCAATGGAATGCTGGAAAAGACTTGGAGACACTTTTTGTCTACTTTGCAAAATAGATGAAATTATTTCCCTAATTATGCCATATGCCAAAAATAAATTGCAGGTAGTACACTATTGTAGTTTATAATATATATTGTCTACAGCCATACCACCTTGAACGTGCCCCGTCTCGTCTGATCTTGGAAGCTAAGCAGGGTCGGGCCTGGTTAGTACTGGGATGGGAGAAATAAACATTCTTGTATATCTTCGGTCTTTATGCACAGTTCTTAACTCATGAGTCCCCGAACTCCTAGACTTTCCTAGGTACGTGAGTGGTAAAGATACCCCTTTACTTTAATGAAGGTACCCCTTAGAAAACACCTGAGGAAGGGGGGTGGTTGCCAGGGAAACTGACACAAAGGAAGGTGTGACTTTGAGTAGAGCCCCCTGATTTCCTGGAAAGGAAGAGGGATTACAACTTGAGTTTGACTGGAGTGGCCTATGAGTTAATCTGCCATGCCTGTGTAATGAACCTCCATGAGTGCCCAAGAGCAGGAAGTTATGGTGTGAACACATGTTAATCTGGGGACAACAATGTGCTTAAAGAGGGTGGGTAAGCTTCGCTCCCCTTCCCATACCTTGCACACCCTGCTGTTCCTAAATATGGCCCTCTGTAGCAAATTGGTGATCTAGTGACAAAATGTGTTTCCTGAGCTCAGTGTGCTGCAAGTTAATGCAACCTGAGATGGGATTTCTGGGATCCTCTGATTTATAGTCCGTGATCAGAAGTGCAGGTACCTGCCTGGGACTTAGGGCAGCATCTGTAGTCGAGGGCAGTCTTGGCAGAATGACCCATTAACCTGTGGCATCTGAGCTCTCTCTGGTAGACAATGCTAGAATTTATCTGAATTTTTGGGTACCCTTTGGGTATCTGAAATTTTTTTTTTTGTTGGTGTGGGGAATCCTCCAAACAACCCCTTGGAAACTGGGTCCAGGAGTCCAGCAGAAGTAGATGAAGATTTGAATTCAAACGATGAAATATGAAAGCAGTAAAACACAACAGATCAATATTTCTATAATCTTGAAGTGGAGAAACACTTTAAAAAGCATAGCTCTACCTAAAGCAGAAATCAAAAAGGAAAAGGCTAATACATATTTTAAAGATTCTATTAATCAAGCATGCTATAGGCAAAATTGAAAGCCAAATGCACAGCAGAAAATATATTTCATTTGTTTATTTACTAAAAAATATCAGTTGTTTATCATGAGCAAGATCCTGGAGATTCAGTGATCAGCAAAGCATTCTCAATTCCAGCTTCATTGAGCAGGAAGTAAACATTAATGAAATCCAGAAAGTAAACTTAAAATTACAGTGTGAAAGGCCTGCGAAGGAAAGCTATATGGTGACATGAGACCTGTGCCTGTTAGCCAGAATGGCCTGTGGTAGGCACACTCGGACTTGAAAGGAAGCGGGAATAAATGAATGGGGACTGAGCAAATGGAGCATCGCACTCAGCATTCAAATACCCAGGGGCACTGCTGGGTTATAGAGGCTGTTTTCCTGCATAGAAAGGCAGGTTGTCTCTGAATGGTTTCACTAGAACTATATGTTCTAGTGTTTCCACCATAAATGCACAATGCTTTTTTAATAAGAAAGAACAATGAAATTCCTTTTGATCATGATCAGATGACTGGTGATCTGGCTCACTGGCAGCCCAGTTCAGCAGTAAGATGTAAAAGCGCCACCTAGAGGTGGTTTGTTCCAATCTCAGGCACCTGACCCCAGAAGCCAGGGAAGACCTACAATCCCCAGTTAATACAACCAATGCGTAAAAGGCACACATATAGCAGGTGACTATCTCCGAAGGATCTGGTAGGTTGTTTCCATAACGTGGCTGTTGTAAATATGCTGTAATGAGCAAGGGAGTGAAAATATCCCTTAGAATTAGTGTTTTTGCACTCCTCAGGTAGATACCATCGGATGGATCCACTTTTAGTATTTTGAAGAGCCTCCATACTGTTTTCCTTAGGGGCTGGGCAGTTTACCTTCCCACCAACAATTCCTTTTTCTCTACATCCTCTCCGTTTTTTTCTTTTCTTTTCTTTTCTTTTCTAGGGCTATTTTCTCTGATGTAAGGTGGTATCTCATTGTGGATTTGATTTGCATTTCTCTGATGATTACTGATATTAAACACATTTTCCAAGCATTCATGTCTCACTTTAAAGTGCAAACAAGATTAAAAGTCAAATACAGAGTACAATATGCCTACTATGCTTTACAGAGAGGGATTCTGACTCCCAAATCTAAGTGAGAAGGCCTGCCCTCCTCTTCTCCCAAATTAATTTCCCACCCAGTTAATTTCTCTCAGAAACACCTATACATATGTCCGAGATCCTTCTAAGCATTTGTCATGTTGAATCTTCATGTGTTAATCTCATTCATAGGTTCATCAAGGCAGAGCCAAGTATGACCTTGGGGGCCCCCAACATATAGTAGGTATCGGTGCATATTTATAATGTGATCCTATAAGGCATGAGATTTCCCTCATCAAGATCAACTGGAGTAGGAGATATTTGGGGAAGAGATCCTTTCCACTGTCTTTCAAATCACTGGCACATCAGCTGATATACTTGGAGCAGTGGTTCCATTACTTTCTTCATGCTGGATAATACATGATTGGGCTTGGGGGCCTTAAAGGCATGGACATGCCATTCTTAGCCCCGAACAAACAATGCACCATAAAAACTCACAGCCCAAAGACCAGTGCATGGTCTGCTCCATGAAGAACTACCACAGTTACTTCTTACCCAGGACCTCCTTGCCATGTTCAGTGCAACTCTCTCTTCATCTTTTACTCTTTGTTCTCTCTCTCCTCTCAACACTGGAGCTGAGCTGGTGAGAAGTGCAGCTATGCCATCCCAAGGCAGCTTCAACCTTCAGGAATCAGTGAGGATCCTGGCAGGGCTTCCAGGAACCCCCTGCCAGAGCAGCCATCCCAAAGCAGGCATTCTGGGAACCCCCTCCCAGTTCATACAGAGTTGGCAAATTTTGAAACAAGAATTTATATTTTTAAAAGATTTATTTATGCATACAGAACTGGGGTACAAGCCAGAGGTGCAGGGGTGGTGAGAGAATTCACCAGAGACAGAGTGGGGAGTAGGACAGACAGATTGACGAAGTACACTGCTGAGGGGAGCAGCAGGCGAGACAGGAAAGGTCTGCCACGCCATGTGGGTCACCTCTGGGGCCGGGAATTAAACTTGCACTGAAGCAGCTGTGGCTCGCTTGCAGTGCTGCGTCCTAACCCGTTGTGCCACCAGGGAAAGCCTGAAGCAATAATTTATTTTCTTTTCTCTATAGAAGAATTTAAAGAAGCAACCTTGAAACTAGCTTGCAGTAAAAAGTGACAAGAAGAAGTTAATAAAAATTAAAAAAAGTAGATGTCATTACTAAAAGCGCTGCTTTTAGCACCAATAAATTTTGGGAGAAGCAGCCAAAGATACTTTACAAGCCTCTGAGGGTGATAATTCATGTTCATGACCATGATTTGAAAGCGTGGGCTCATAAAACAAATCATTAAGAACATGGTGAAGGTTTATTATCTATTTATTGAAGGAACATTGCATTACAATGCCATATAACTGTGTCATTGAGAATCAACACATGTCTATTCTGCTAAGTTCACTGCTAAGTGTCTGACTTTATCCTTCACCATAGTGCTCTCCTCACTTTCCCACTCCACTTGCTCACTCCCTTCTGAACCACTGATGGGCCTTACTATCCAAAACATATTATTTTTACTTTATTTAGTTATTGTGCATATTACTTAACAGTTACTGTGTCAATCATTAGGCTGGCAAGCAGACATGATCCACATTTACTCATCATATCCTGTGAACTAAGGACTTGAAATTCTCTCTTTGTGGTCAGTGAAAAGAAAACTGGGAAAGTTAAAATCATTTCACTGTACTCTGTTTAAGAAAACAAAAATATATTAGCTGTTTTAGAAAGTTTTCATTTTCTAGTTTCAGATTTTCCAATCATTTAGAAAAATTAATGCCCTTTATCTCTCCTGACTTCACAAAGCTCCCGTCTCCAATCCTGCACCTGGCATTAGGAATGTCTAATTGAGTTAAAATACAATAAATGCAGTTAATAACTAATTCAGTTTTTGGCTGAAGCTGTTAGGCAGAAAACTAAGTGGACTTTTTGCTGACAGAAAGTCTTGTCTTATATTCTTTATGGTCAATATACACAGCCTATTTTGAATAGATAGACCAGAGTTTTAAGCAATTATAAAGTTAGATTTCGCATAGTAACAACACATGAAATGATGCTATTGTGTTCAGGAGAATGAAAAGGGCTATCATAAGGGGGACATTTTTAAGACTCACATTTTGTTTCAAGTTTATTAGTTAAAGTCATGCTAACTGCTGTAACAGATAGACCTCGAGTTAAGCTTCTAATGGCTTAATACAAAGAAAGCCTATTTCTTCTTGGATAAAGTCCAAATGGGGAGTCAGGTTGTGCTCTATGTGGCCACTTAGGGGCCCCAGTTGCCAGAGGCCCTGTCTGTTACCACACACGGCCCCAGGGTTGCCCTGGACATTGGTATCCACTTGGCAGATGGGAGGCAATAAGGTGAAGGGTGGCAGCAATGGCCCTTCCAATGGCTGCATACAGTTGCAAAAGGCTGGGAAATGTGACCTCCCTGCCGGCCTCGGAGAAGTTGCAGGTGTGGAAAACTATGTAAACCTACCATCATCGCCAGGCTCCTGTAAAATGTGAGTTCGAGAAATCTTATATAAAAGGCATGATGTCTGTTAGCAGTAAGGTGACATGGTAGCCTAGTCTTATTCCTAACTGTATAGGCTTCACATCTGCTTTAAACCAGGTTCTCTGCCCTCTAACCCTGCCAGTGCTTCTTGTAAGTCCAACCAAGAAATCAAATGAATTCACCAAAGAAACCTGTCTTATCACCCTTCGCAGTGGACACACAGATATTTCAGTTTCAGAAGTAGAAGCACTGTGAGGTAGTTGGCACTCACACTCGGGATACAGAAGACATGGAAATGAATATCACGTGCTAACTCTAGGCTGGCAATACAAATATGATCTCATTTAATTTTAGTAACCAGGGAGGAAGAGGCTCTATTTCCATTTTCCAGATGAGCAGTGGAGGCTCCCAAGGTTAGCCAGCTCTGCCAAGGCTGCCATAGCAAGAAGACCTAGCC
>NW_004567124.1:1948422-1986413 GCF_000260355.1 Condylura cristata
CTGTGAGGGCCTGGGTGGGACACTGACTAATCCTCGGTGAAGCTCCTCAGATGCTCAAGGGCCATAACTCAGACTCAACGAGCTCCACCTTCCATTAAAATACCTGCGATGCCTGGGCAAGGGCATGTGCTCTGATCCTCATCACTGAACCTGACGATGGCAGCAGTGGGGGTGGTGGGGAGCTCCCAAGTGAGCTGTTCTTCCTGCTGAGCTTTTGTGGTTTCCAGTAATAGTCATTTTGGAAAGTTGCTATTTGCCTGAGAGCAAGAGATTTTAATGCACTGTTCAGTGTTACTTAAGGCAATTTCCTCAGGACAGAGCAGGCAAGATACTATATTTCAAAATGGAACAGGGGTGGAACTCAACAAATGACAAACTCTGGATGACACCAATGAAGAGCAGCAGCATATTTTGAAGAATGTCCCAAAATTCAAAACAAGAATCATAAACATGTACTGGTGTGTGTGCGTGTGTGTGTGTGATGCACACGCTCCCCTAACTGATGTCACTGTGACTAGATCAGTGGTTTGCAACCTCTGAGTGCATGCATACAGAGTGCTATTAAATACTCACACCAGTTGACTGGAAAAGAAACCTTCAGGAAGTTTCCAAACTTCTGATGGTCATCACCTTATTCACTTTTGTGGCCGTCCATCTGAGAATTGTTCACTACTATAAAAACACACTTACTCATGTGAAATCTCTGCATATTTCAATAAGTGGCCATTTTTATACTCATGCGAAATCTTTGCATATTTCAGTAAATGGCCATATTTTAATAGCTTCTAACATGCAGTGACATTGTCCCCTAACCTTCTTGTGCCTCATCCTGTGCTCCTTTCATACCCTTCTCAGTTCAATACACCAGGCCAGAGTGACGCTACATTAGAATCTATTCTAGGTGGAAGAGAAAACAAATCTGTAGCTACTCATATGCCTCAGCTGCCCAGTAACCCATCACTGGCTCTAGCTAGTCACACTACTTAATCGGGAAGGTGTTAAATAGATGTCATGACATTAGCACGAGAGAGATATTAAGCTCCTATTCAAATATCCAATCCTGCACCAGCCCATAAACATGCCGAGATTCTACATTATGTTTCAAGCACAGCACTGATGACAGAGTTTCTTTCAGGAAGTAAAATCCAAATACAACCCTTAAAAGGAGCCAATACACTCACCCTGAGTACAGCACAGTAAAACTGCTAAGAACAACTTGCATTGCTGTCTTTGAGTGACGGTCTCTTAATAAGAAATAAGTAATTTGAAAAATCGCTGCCTATGCCAGTGATGTGTGATTTAAGAGAGGAAATACTTAGGGGCTTATGAGACCTTTGCAGGGAGCCTGGAAGCTGGCTGCACCTTTGAAGATATTTGTATTCCCTGGAATCTAGGCTTATTTCTCTCTGGGAACCACCAGGATGCAGAATCCATAAACTGAGATTCTAGAAGTTCCCTGAAGTGGGTAATGAATCAAAACAAAATGAAGCTCAGTGCAAGTAGGTAGCAATTTATCTTGGCTTTGTCCCCAGTAGACAGGGGAAGATTCAGACATTTGCAGTGAAATAGTGATGGGTCAGTGAAACATTATAAAATTTGATCATGCATCCAGGAGCAGGATGTGGTTGAACAGGGTTGGTTCTCATTTCTTCTTCTTCTTTTTAAATTTCTTTCTTTTTTACACCATTCTTCATTTTGTGCATGTTTTCATTTCAGTTGTGATCCCCGTGGACTTGCCACCACCAATTCTATGGCTCAATCAATTCTGTTACTGATTCCTGGATGTCTGCAGTGTACTGGGTCTCAGAAGCTCCCGGACAAATGAGCTGTGGTCCCCAACTCCAGGGGTTTCAAGAATGGTAAGGACGCTGAGTTAGAGCTACTAAAGCAGAGCTCAAGTCCATCAGATTTTCTCACTAGCTCTCTCCAAGAGCCTGGTTTCTACTGCACTTACGGGACCAGTGAGATGGCTCTGATTCTCAAAAATTCCAACCAATTCTGACTTTTCAACATGATTTAAGAGGTTGACTTCTGTGTCTGGGACCTGGAACAGTTGGAATGCTCTGTCCATGCACTATGATAACAGGAGTCAGTTATTTCTAACTTGTTGCTTGGGAAAACCTCCCACTAATACATAAAAACCTTTGCAAGAAGTTCTTTCCGCATTGTAAATCAGCTCTTGACCTCATAGTTTGAGTGAGCATAACCATGGCATCTTTCAGCTCTACACTCCTCCCTGGCTCTGTGCCGAAGTCTCACTGGTCTGGTTCTGTATTCTCTTTCTGAAAACTTTCATTTGCAAGAGCTGAAATTCAAAACACCTGTAACTAAATTCATGATCTGGTGGTCATGTGAAGCCAACTTCTGGTTACACCACATACAAACGCTGCAACTTTGGGCCAGTAACTTAATTTCAACATGGTTCATGTTCCCTATCTGTAATATCTGGTGACTCATGGCACCTAAGAATTAGCTGAGCTACTGTGGGCAAAACACTTAACATGGTGTCTGATGCACACAAAGGACTCAGTAAATATTGGCTCTTTTTACCACTCACTGCAAAATTCATGTCTACACTTCTGCATTGGTAGCTATACTCTTCTTTAGATGAGGCAGTAAGTGACGGAGTTGGGAAGGGTTCAGGACTAGACCCCAAGCTCTTGCATAGCTCCCTTCCAAGATGGGCAAGATGGGCGAGGGTTGAAGAAGACAGATCATCCAGATATATAGCAAGAAGGAGTCATAGTTCTTCTCCTTTCTCTGTACTCATGGCAGACATTGTGAATGGTTTATAACACCCTTCCCAGAGTCCTGGCCAGGAAACGTGAGAGTTCCCTAGTGGATCAAAGTTAACACAAGGGTTGAAATTTATTTCCCATCCTCCTCTAAATGAAAGCATCCCCTTCTGTCGAGAAGAAGGAAGGAAAGGAGGAGGAATCCAAACTCTGGGACCTCCTCACAGACTACCAATGTCTGAGAGGGCTGTGCAAGCCTTCCAGTGTTTTCTGCCCCTGTGCTAGAATCTGTGGTTATCCTGATTGCTGTTAGGGGCTCACTACCTGACTTCACGCTTCTTCTCTCCATCTTTCTGGCCCTCACGTTATCTTTTCTCACTTCCCCTTAGAGTGTGGAAACCCTAGAGTGATACTTTCCAGAGGTATATGGATTATTAACCTTGGCAAAAATTAAGTAATACAGTCTATGGTTAAATCAATTTGGGAGAGGTAGTTCCCCCTTTAGGGAACCATGATTAACCTTAGACTGGTGGCTGCCTGAAGAAAATGAAGTTGCTTAGCCCCCTTTAAACCCGTGTTTACTGGATATATTTGCTTAGAGACACTACAAACAGCCTACTGACAGTCCAAGATCCAATACTCTACAGCCCACATTTTTTGGGAAAAAAATGTTTTAAGGCTTTCTCTTTCTCTTACTCATCACACCAGTCAATGACCAAGTCCTGACAAACTGAAACATGACCTGATTCCACCTCCTCCGTCTTATTCCCTGACTTGTCCTCATTTCCTCTGTCCTGGACTAATGCCAGGGCTGCCCAGGAGCCTAGAGCCTCCACTTCCGCCCTTTGCCATTCTACCTCCCTGCCAAAGTCTCTTCATAAAACATCAAATTATGCTGAGTATAATAGTGTTTTCCCCAGTTTAATCCCAGAACCTCTGGATGTAAACAGTGGGGTTCAGTACATACTACTCCAAAATATGGCACTTTGGCATACTGAATATTTTAAGTGAAAGGGATTTGTGAAATGGCAGCTACAGGAAGGACCTTTCCCTTCCCCTGAAATAGGTAACAGGACCATCTTATAAGAAATACCCTTCCTATTCCAGGCAGAGCTTTACCCAGGCAAAGGCATAGTTTTATCTCTAAGATAGAGGGAGACTGAGAGTGAACTGAATAAATAGGCCTTGTGGAACTCAGTTTACAACTCTTAGCTCATATCCCTGTCAGTGGTATCATAATTTTCTCGTGATTCTCCACTCTTCATTAAACCTAGTATAAAGACCCTCAGGTTTAACTGTTGGTGTCTTTATTTCCTTCAAGGGCCCCATGTCACCTAAAACCTTTATTAACTAAATGATTACACTTTTATCAATCTATCTTTTGTGACAGGGAGCCTGGCCAGATGAAAACTTAACAGGATAAAGGAGAAGGTATCTTTCCCTCCCCTCAATGCCCTAACTTTGCAGATATAATTAAGGCTCTCTGGATGCTATCATCCTGGATTTTCTGGGTACCGGAAGTCCAATGGCAGATGTCCTCATAAGAGACCCACAAAATAACCACAAAGACAGCAGAGAAGGCCATGTGAAGATGGAGCTAGAGGCAAAGAGATGCAGCCTGTAGGCTCCCAAAGCTGGATAGGTGAGGAATATTCTCCCAAAAGACTGTAGAGGAGGCCTTTGCCCATCTGACTCTTTGATTTTGGACTTCTGGTCTCCAGAACTGTGAGAGAATACCTCTCTGTTGTTTGAAACCACCAAATTTAGGGTAAATTGTTAGAGCAGTCAAAGGAAATTTAGTAGTCATTAGGAGATAGTTAATTGTCTTCACAAATGAAGAATATGAAACAATGCTGATTTGCCCTAAAGTTCTGACTCCCCTATTCTCATCAGGAGCAGTGTGGCCATGCATGTGGGGGTGCATCCACATGAGAAGCTGCACTGCAGAGCAGGCTTGGCCTCCCCACTCCAGGTTCCAGACTGGACCCTTGCTAAGTCGCTGGCTCCAAAGCTTCCACATTTGCATCTTGCTAGGTCCTTCTTTTCACCTCCACCATTCATACCACCATGGTGACTCCCTCACTGTACAGCATTATCGACTGAAATAATAAATACTGCTGTGATGAAAAAGATGAATGGAGGAATTTATTTCCAATTGATGCAGGGGACAGGCCCAATGTCTAGGGATAAGCATCCCAGTCTGCTGCAGCCACCCTCCTGGGTAGGTTACAACCACATTCCATTGTGAAAGGGGAGCTGAGCACAGTAGAAAAGTCACAGTAACTGTTCTCTCAGAGCACACAGCCACAAAAAAAGGGTAAGAACTGTGTGACTTAGTTCCTGCTTTTCTGACACATCGATTATATCTGACCACAGAGATAATGACCCTCTAAATGTATACAACACATTCTCCAAATTCTTTTTTTTAAAGAGATATTTATTTACTTATACATGGTAAGAATCAAGTATCTGATGATCTAACATCCTTTAGGTGAACATAAAAAATTGGAAGGCCTCCCTGGTAGTGTAGGGGTTAAGTCTCAACACTATCATGCTATTACCTTTGTGGCCTGAGTTCTACCCCTGACCAGGGAGGAGATCCACATGGCACAGCAGCCCTCTCCTGACCTGCCCGCTGCTCCCCTCAGCAGTATGTTTTGGTAGATCTGCCTGTTCTGCTCCCCTCTCTGTCTCTGATGAGTCCTCTCACTCCCCCACACCCCTGGCCTCCACCCCAGTTCTGTGCATAAGTAAATAAATATCTCTTAAAAAAAAAGAATTTCGAGAGTGTATTATATACATTTAGAGGGTCGTTATCTCTGTTGTTAGATGTAATCTATGTGTCAGAAAAGCAAGAATTAAGTCACACAGTTTTTACCTTAAAGGATGTCTTTATTTTCTTTGTGGCTGTGTGTGTCTGAGTAAGCATGCCATTACTTACCCTCCCTAAGGCAGCAGCATAGTCTGGGAGCCTGCAATAATGTGAGTCTGGGAGGTGGAGGTTGCTTTGTTATGGGTGGCCGAGGTTCTCTGGTGCAACTTCTGGTCCCAAGAATGATATCTTCTGTTTTCTTCCATAGCATTTAAAGACAGACATCTCCAGACTCTGCCCCACTGAGATCTTTCAGGCCCACTTAGAGACTCAGAGGTGTTAAAACATTTGTCTAGGAGGCAGTTAAAAGCAAGTGAAGATTCTGGGTTTGCTTGATTTTGCTTGCATTTCTCTTCCCCACAATCCCATTAATTTGGCCTCTCAGTTGAGTCCATACTAAATGATTAATGCTATACCCAGAGCTGGTCACATTTACACAAGGCATTCTGAATATATCCTTTTCAGTCAACTGGCAATATTTTCTGCTTTTCCAAAAAACTCACTTTGAAACTGCATGTTCTGTATTGCTGCAGGTAGAACTTTGGCTCCACCCACTTTTAACTCCACATCTTCAGACATCCAATTTTCATGTGTGGCTTGGACATGACTAAGACAGGGAGGCGGTCAAAGACCATTTTGTTGGTTTCTACTAAGGCCTGCAATACATTTTGACTTCTCTAAAGCAACAGACTGTCAATAATGATAATAATAGTGACATATCTGGAGAGGTTTAAAGACATGAACAACATGTACCTCTAGCACATGAGATTATCACTGAGATGGAAGGGAATAAGAGTTCAGGGTCTGGGCCCTCCCTGGTGGTGCAAAAGATTAAAGCACAACACTATGAAGCTATCATAGTTCCTGTAGCATGAGTTCAATGCCCAGCCCTGGAGGTGACCCACATGGTGCGGCAGACCTCTCCTGACCCACCCGCTGCTTCCCTCAGCAGTGTACTTCGTTGATCTGCCTGTTTTGCTCCCCACTCTGTCTCCTGGTGAAGCCTTTCATCGTCCCTGCACCTCTGGCCTGTACCCAGTTCTGTATGCATGAATAAACAAACAAACAAACAAAGAATACAGGGTCCAAGGCTGGCTCTGCCACCTTTTATTGGGTGGTCACTCTAGGTCCCATCTTTCTACCCCAGAGCAGAGGCCCATGTGATTTGCAAGGCCCAAGGCCATGTCAGGTACAGGAATGTGCTGTTGTAACCATGTGCTGGTGATGAGGATCTGAAAGATACAGGAATGTGTTCAAGACTCCAGGCCCCTGACTCTCAAGGAATTTGTTTACACAAAGCGATACAGACTCACTACACAGGTGGCTCTCTTTGCCCCATACCAATTTTTATAATAATCCCTTCAGACAGTGACCCCTTAAGAACAAGATCCCATCTTACTCATTTTTCATGGTTGGAGCCTAGAACACAGTGGGCATCAATACATTTTTGTGAGACAAATGAACAAATGCCTATTATTCAAGACATTTTTTTCCCAAGGAACTCAAAGGAATGTTTAATGACAGCAAAATCTGATCTACCAGGTGAATCAAAAGAAAACAAATGGACTTACAGGTTAATAAATTCTTTCAAAATAGAAATGAAGGCCTGAGAGCAAGCAAAGAGGCTGGCCTCTTGACAGGACAAGTCAAAGCTCTTCCACGCAGTTTGGTTGTCCTGAAAGCCTACGTAGGTATTTCCAGGCATATGATGAAAAGGGGGTTTTGCCAAGATCTGTGAGCCTAAGAAAACTGAGATCATATTATCCACCCACATTTTTGGATAGGGATAATGAATGTCAAAGAAAACTTAGTTTTTAAATGATGAAGTGTACTCAATTAAATATTATGCTTCAACATTCCTGTTTTGTTTATTTAAACAATTTAAAAAAATACTTTGCCTTTTTTTTTAATTCATTGGAAAAAAAAATACCTGATCTCCAATTATCCATAATTCCATTGTTTTTCTTGTTTGGAGGTGGCAGGGGAAGAGAGAAGGAAAGCAGAATATTTTTGAAGTGTTCATTAGGTGCAATTCTCAAAGGGAAACTGGATTATTTGAGAAATGTCTTTTTACACTTGTAGTAAAAGGTTAGTGAAGTGAAAAAAAAATAACTCCTTTCTCTCCTGGTGCTGATAGTTCATCAACAAATATTTCAAAATTAGCATGGTAGTGGAATACTTGGCTGTTCACTCCAAGACCAACTTCCAACTTCGGGTTACCACAATCATTCATCATGTTAGGACTTACAATGACTTCTCAGGGAGCACTTTACCCTCAATAGGGCATGTATAAGTTACTCACCTGTAGCAGAATTATCAAGGACTTATCTCTGGTCCAGGTGGAATATTCAAATGCTTTTGGTCTAATTATGTAACCTCTCTAGAGCTCAGTTCAACAGAAAAAGGTGAGCAATAATAGTTGCTCTATTCTCAACAGCCAGCTTGTGTTTATGGAGGGAATAACATTTGTCAATTGCTCAGCATAGAACTTTCTACATGACAAATGCTTAATTAATGTTATCTGTGATTATTATCTCCAAATGAGAGTCACAGCAAAATATCACAGAAATGTGTAAATATGAACATTTTCCCCACCCAAGAGCAGTGGGATAAGAGGTCAAGATCCTGTTTTGTTTGGATGAAACCCACAGGCTACCCAAGAGGGGGGAGCCTCCTCCCCATGGGAAGCTGCAGAGAAGTGTAATCACCCCAGGGCATCCTAGGCATCCCATCTGGACTGATCAAAACCTTCCAGTGTCAGTCAGGATAAAAGAATTCATGGGCCTAACTTCTTTATATCTTTGTCGCCACATCCCCGACTACTTTTGCAGTTTGGGTCTCATCTCTAGATCAGTCTGTCCTAGTCTGAGTGAGATCAAATTCTGACAACTCATAAACCTTTCCACTCTGACTGCTAGAATTAAGAATGTATTATCCCAGCCAGATCACTTAGTAGTGGCAAGTTTCTTAACTCTTCTGTGTCTGTTTCCTATGTAAAATGGAACTAATAATAGTATCTACTGTTGAGTGATTTCAACAAATTATTGCAAGGAAAGCACTTAGAATACTGCTAGGCACAAAGTACATGCTTGATAAAACTAGTTGTTAATGGGCCTCTCTGGTGATCTAGTAGTTAAGTTTCAGTGCTATCACTGCCATACACTGGATTCTATCCCAAGCCATTAAGCTAACCCATATATGGCACAGTAGACCTCTCCTGTCACACCCACTGCTCCCCTCAGCAGTGTATTTCAGTAAATCTACCTGTTCTGCTTCTCACTCTGTCTCTGGTGAATCCTCTTACCCCGCCCCCTGGCACCTCTGCCCTACACCCCAGTTCTTCTATGCAAAAATAAGTAAAATAAAGCTTCCCTCAAAACCCCCCCCCACAACTAGCTATTGTTGCTATGATTTGCCATCATTGCTGCTGAAGTTAACTCCCTACAACTTCATCTTCCCTTCTGAATGTTCCTTTTCTTTCACTTCATTAGTTGAACTGGCTAGCCTTGAGGTTCCCTCCCGACATTTGAAGTGTCCTAGGATTTGGATGGAGGACTTATCCCTAGGGGTAATTACTTACCCCTAACTCCTTTGCTTCCAGAATTTTTTTCTAGAGTACTATCTTTAAAAAACCCCCAGCCCCAAAATAAGCCAGAAAGAAGAAGAAAAATACTGGATGGTTTTACTAATAGCAGGAGTATAAGGGGTCAGGAAAAAAAAAGTATATAGTAATTGTAATAAAGTAAAAAAGAACATCAACTAATAATTATAAGCCAAAGCCATTCTATGAGAGAGGAGAGGGGAACAGGATGAAAACTGTTCCTATGGTCATGGCACACGGGAGACTATGGTCATGGCACACGGGTGAAGTGATGGCGGGAAGTCCACAGGGATTACAACTGAGATGAAAAATGTACAAAATGAAGAATAATGTAAAAATATATATATAACATTAAAAAAGTAAATGGACACAGAAAAACAAGCAAACAAATAAACAAAACACCCTTCAGGCCCTCTTAAGATTCTGCTCTAAACACTTCCACAATTCCTGTCTTGTTCCTGTACGCCTTAGAAAAAAAAAAGAGTGATCTTTTAGAAATTTAATTCAGATTAAAAATATTTCTTCAGCATAGAAACCTTCTGCAGCATTCTGTTATACTTGGAACTAAGCCAAAAATCTATCTACAAGCCTGACCTTATGTTCCTCACCCCGCTGGTTATATGGCAAGAACTGACCTTCATGCTATTCCTGAAATACATGTCGCCTGCTCTCACCCCAAGGCTTTTGCTATTGCTTTTTCCTCCACCCTCAACACCTATATTCTGGATCCTTCACATCATTTAGGCCCCAATGATTTTCTTAAACCCTGCCACAAACCCCCTATATAAGCAGCCTCACATTCATGCTTAATTATGCTATCTATTGTTTTTACAGCATCACCTACACCTAAAATGATTTAAGTTTTTAAACATCTTACTCTTTTACTATCCTTACTCTCCAAGCTATGAGAGCCACAAGATCAGGGTCTTTCCATTGTAGCCCATGGGAGAGACTAAAGGATTGCCTGGTCCACAGAACCTGTCACTAAGTACTCGAAACAACAAAGCTAGAGGGACTAAGGACCAGAGAAATCTGGCTTTTGACAGGCCTGGGTTTGAATTTGAGTTCTGCTACTTGTTGGCTGTATGATCTTTCACATATTGTTTATTTTGCTCAAACTCAAATTCTTCCAAACTAAAACATGTGTGTGTGTGTGTGTGTGTGTGTGTGTGTGTGCGCGCGCTGCAGGGAGGGAGGGGGGTGAGGGCTCATTACACCACTGAGGTTGAAAGAAAGATCAATGAGATTGTATTTCCAGCACCTAACACACTGCTGGGCATGTTTCAAGCACTCAACAAATAGTTGTATAGTTCTCATCCAGAGGACAATACAGACCATTAACATTAGAAAGGCTAAGGTTATTTAAACTTGGATCTGTCTGCTCATTTCCCCCCCCCCCTTTTTTTTTCAGAGAGTAGGACAGTAAAGAGCCTCATCAGAAGGATGATGTCATCATTTCTACTCAAATAGGGACTTCCCTTTCTGGTTAAATGCCTCCCGTTGGCAGAGAGAGAGACCATCCTGAGAATCACAGACCTCACACTTAAGGTTTTAAAGTTGATGGATGGAAGATTTCAAGGTATCAAGAGTTCTTGTATAAGTTAGCAAGAGGACCCAATTTCCCATAGTCTAGTTGAATGAATTTAGAATGGAGAAAAACAAGAAAAGAACATACTTCCTTACAAGGAATAAGGACGTTTCCAACTTTGTCTTCTTAAGCATCCACTTTATGGCATAGACGTTCCTCAGCACATCCTGTACCCTGGAAGCTCTCAGGTCCAACTTCCCTTTTACTCTCCTATCTGAGTTTCTGGGTAATTAAAATACAGACAAAGTACCTGCTCTGTCCTGCTCCTCAGTGTGCATGGCCATTGCACAGCTGGTGGCAAGCACAATGTGTCTTTCTGTTCCTCTGGGAAGAATCTTCCAGAAGTATTTTTCATTTGTTTGTTTTGAAAAGAATATGGTCTTCTAAACAATTCCCAACTTTTCACTTGCTCAATGTAGCTAACCAAAACCATTGAGGGAACTTTGAGTCACTCTTAGATGGACCTGAAAAGAAAAAATCTTTTAATATGCTAAAAAAATTCTCCTGTTCTTTTAAAGAAGCTTTGGGTGAGGAGCATGCCAAACTGGTTTGGTGTTGCTATGCCAGTGGGTTCATTCTAGGCATGCTGGCTTTTGGATGCCAGTAATTTCCAAGGAGAGCTGTACAATATGCAATGAACACATGTCTATGGGATTCCACTAGCAGGTGTCCCTTAATCTGAGAACTAAGAATATCCTTTGACCTGAAATGACTGTAGAAAAGGTTACTTTACAAAACAATATCCAAATATAGTCAGATATATTTTGAATTAGAGAGATTTCTGATTGGGAAGCTAAAATGTACATAACAAGAAAAGACTAAGGGCAAGGATAAAAGTGAGGGAAAGATACACAGAATAGGGAGAGAAAGGCTGGGAGAAGGGAAGGAAGAACTGGGCTGGGTGGGTTGGAGGGACAGAGAGGGTTGTAGAGGAGAGAGTCAGGTTGGGATATATTGAAGCAAGTCTATTACCCAATTTCAAATGCTTCTATCTGCCTGTGGCCTACATAGATAATAGTCATTGGAATAAACATTGTCTGACTTTTTTCTTTCTTTCTTTCTGCCACTCCTAAATTAGCATCATTCACCATTCCTTTGAGAATCTTACCACATATTATGTTAGCCTGGGGTAATGCCAGTTGCTCCCCTGCTTCAACTCCTTCCCCCCATACCACACCCAGGTAAGTCTTCGAGTTTCCAGCACAATTGTGTGATGACAGGTTGCCCTGTCTCAACACTGTCCAACATGGTAACCTCTAGCTGTAATCCTTGAGTATCTAAAATGTGGTAAGTTCACTGAAAACCAGAATTGTAAGTTTTATGTGATTTTAATAAATTCCTCTAAGTATGGATACCAAATGGAATAAAAGTGACACATTACATAATATGCAAGTGAACAGCTGAAAGTTTAAGAGCTACAGACTTATCTTAGGGTATACTGGAAAGCTGGTCAGTACATCAAGGGAATGATATCTTAGCTTCTGTATAACTTAAGAGTAAAAAAAAAAAACGAAATAGTACGAGTAGTTGAAGACAAATATAAAGCAAACAGAAGTACATGTGGTAGATGAACACTGGATAAATTGTGAAGGCTAAATGACTGCAGGCTGTGAAATGCCAGACTAGTCAGTGCTTTCCAACTGCTTCCTACTAGAGATGGACAGATGACATTGATTGGTTAGTATGAACTCAGACAGTGAGAAAGAAGTCATTTTACAATTGCTGTCATAGAGATTGAGATAGAAATGGAAAGAGGTGTCAGATGGCAAAAATCTGCAGAGATTTAGGGGAACTGAAGTCAAGTTCTATGTTGTCAGAGATGTGACAACATCTCTCACCACCAAACACTCAAGTCTGGGACAGCTGACCCTGAGCTGTGTGGGGCCAAGACATGCAGATCTTCTAGTAAATAAACCTGTAAAGGGAAGGTATCTATACACACAATACTGTGCTATGAATGTATTGTCTTTTCCTGATGCTGCTCTTAACATTTTCTTTTCTCTACTTTATTTTGTTATAAGAATGCAGCATGTAATGCACCGGCCACAAAAGGTACCAGTGAATCATTAAATTAACAGCAGGGTATTAGTAGTTACATTTTAGGCAATCCAAGTTACTTGTGCGCTAAGGCTACTAGAAGTGGGGTTGGTAGGATGGGAACAAAAGGGAGTGGAGGGGGTCTGGGGGAGGATTACTGGGGCTTCGGTTGTGGGTATGGTGAAACAACATACCTTTGTAGAGGTATAAAACTATACTCCTATGACATAGGCTGTACTGTAAATCAACATGTGGATTCTCAGCTGTAACCCCCACATTGTTCAAGGGTCAAAGGTATTTGCCTGCTGGGTGAATTAGGGCAAATGGAAACAATGATGGCAGCTCAGAGAGATGGGGTGGAGGCTAAACCTGTGATGTTACAAACTGTAGTGCTTGTTAGCCCCTTTAACACCCTTCTCACTTGCTTTAGCTACATCTGCTCTTCCAGGACACCACCTGGACTCAATTTAAGTGGATTAAGATGCTTTATGAAGGAACACTAACCACTTTCTATGCTTCTGGCTGTCTAGTTTCCTGTGGTATGTTGATCCAGTGCTTGCACTTGGCCCCCAAACCCTCCCATTATAAAGCCCAGGTCTCTAAGTGTAGGTCAGATTTGGGTTATTAACATGAAAGTGCGGAATCTTTCAAGAGAGCAACAAGAAGATCATGACATCTGCTGACCCTCTGAAAAGTCTGCCAGGATTTTGCCAACGTGTGCCCTGAAAAACAGCCAAGGCACAAATGAACACCCACTTTCCGGCAATGGGAACAACTTCTCAAAAAGCCACTTCCGTACAATCCAAGGCAACCTGGAATAATTCGGGAGCCAAGATACAATTTATTACTTCACAAGGAACACAGGATTCAGGTTTAGCAGCAAAGTAGCTGCTGGGTTTTTTCCTTTCCCACACAAGCTGCATTTCAAAAGCCGGACACTCAATTTACAAGCCCAGTCTTTGAGAGGAATGTTCCACAAAGTCATGATTTAGAGAATGTCATAAATGAAGACGATACAGAGACTGGGTCCTGCTCGATCCCTCAACTTAGAAACAGGGCCCCAGAGGCCCAGGCAGACTAAGGGGTAACTCCTCCAGGATCACACACACAGAGGCAAACAGATCACATACAGGCTGTCCCTTGACACAGGCCTTCTCACCCTGGGACTTTTCTTTCCAGCTCCCCCAGTTTTTCTACTGGATGCAAACATCAATTGTGTTTTCAAAGGAACACTTTAAATGAAATGCTTTTCATTTCAAACTAGCAAAATCCAACAGAGTATTGCTTAGGAGATGGGGCTCAAGACATCCAAGGTTCATTTCTAACTCTGACAGACTACGTTCCAGTGGAAAGAGGCAGAGAGCAAAGAAGCTGACAGTCTATGCCTCAGGGTGATCCAACGTAATATGCATTGCTGGTGGGAATGTAAACTGGTAAAACCATTCTGAAAAGGAAAAAGTGACTATGAATTAAATGCCTTAAAGCTGTCCAAACCTCAATCTTGACCAAGAATCTCCACTTCTAGGAACTTTTTCTGAGGGGATAACTATAGTAGTGAACAAGCAGCATTTTTAAGATGTTCTCTTACAGGGGCATAGCAAGTAGTAATAAAAAAATGGAAACAACTTAACTATGTAATAGCAAGATTTAGTTAAACAAACTTAACAAATGCATATCCATTTGAAAGGGTATCTATTTCCTCCTACAGAGAAAAATGTTTATCATATGCCAATTAAAATAACATTATAATAAACAGCACATGTAGTATGATTCCATTTTTTTGTTTAAAGTATGTTCATTTGCTTGCAAACAACAAAAATTTCTGAGATTATTATTGGATACACAGGGGCTAGGAAGTTCACATTTTTCTTTTTTGACCCCTTTTTGTTCACAATGGATATGTTTTCATGAATTCCTAAAGAACTTTTGAAAGCTCTTAAAGACCTTTATTATTTACTACCCAACATAAGAATAACCTTAATACTCAGAAGGTGATGCTTCTCTTTGCCCAACATCTGTCAAGCCTTCCTAATTACTCCTGCAAATGGTCAGGGAGAATTGGCTCTTTTTAGCCTCAGGCCCAGGACAGAAACATGGCCAAGGTGGCTACCACCCTTCCTTTCCCTGGGCAGTTCCCATTGCTCTCTCTGGCTGTGTCCACTCTTCCCCACTTTCCTCTCTGCTGTGATGTAGCCGAGGGACCCGAGCTCTGACACCAGTTAGCTTGCCTCCACGTATTGGCTCTGCCCTTTGCTCCTTCGCTGTCCAATTTTAAGAAATATCTTCACTCTCTGAACTGAAGTTTTTTCTTTTGTAAAGGTTATCACTTACACATAACAAAACATATAATTCATTGAATTTTGACAAGTATTTACAAATAGTATGGATATTCACACTCTCTCTTGGATCCATAACCTTCATCAAAGTATGGGGTATTTTCATTAACCTAGAAAGTTCCCTCCTGTCCCTTTCAAGTCAATTTCTCTAAGCTGAAACATCTTCCTGATTTTGATCACCATGGCTTAGTTCTGTTATCTTACAAAGGTAGGCTGCAAAGATATGGAATCTTGCAAGCCAACATTTTGTGTCTGGCTATATTTGAACAACATGATTTTGGTGTATATTTTGTTGTTGCTCTGAATACCAGTAGTTGTTCCTTTTTGTTGTGAACATATCAGCTCTATGGACATATTCCCATGTCCTTATACATTCACCTAAATATGGATGTTTGGGTTGTTTGTAGTTTTCAGCTATTATGAATAGAGTTGCAATTAACATTCTTGTTCTAGGTTCTTATACCTCATTCTCACTGACACTTTATATTTACAGTGAAGTGGTATTCAAGATAGTGCATGCATGGAGCTTTTAATTTGCATGTTCCTGATGACTAATAATGGTGAGCATCTTAATGGAATTACTGGCCATTCATAATTCTTTTACTGAGGCCCATTTCAACCTTTCTTCCATTTTAATGGGTTAGTCTTATTAAGATTATGAGTTCTTTATGTACTCAGGATACAAGTCTGTCATGTAAAATGGTTTTAAGTACTTTCCTACCTGCTTCAGATATTCACGATAAGAAATGAATCAGATAGGCTGTGATGATGGAAGAAACATAAGAGTGACCTAGAAATCTCAACTCCATTCTTTGTAAGGAACAATAAAGCTAGAGCTAATAGTGTCTCTAGGATGGCAATCCTTCATGTACAGAGAGGACTGGAGGCTCCTAACTTTATCTCACTGCTGTAGAAGCCCTGGCAGTAGCTGAGGGCTGTCTGGTCTACCGCACAACTTGTTCTGCCTCTTCCCCAACACTACTACTCTGTCAGCTTGGGCCACAAGTGTTATTCCTAGGTCTCTGCTTAGGTTTGGGAGCCATTTGTCTCATATAGGTATTTGCTTTCCTTGATCCGGAAATATTGGAACCAATGCTTTTGTTTTTATTTTCTTGTGCAACTTATTGCTTATCTTGAATCCTTACCTCAGCTTCCTGCCTATCCATCTGGATCTGACTCATGGCCGTGCATTTATTCCAAGGGTCAAGAGATGTTGTCTGACCTCCTCTATGTGTCTTTGATCCTTCTGTTCTATTCTGGGTCCAGTCCATTTTTTATTTCCTATATGTCTGGACTTGCTCATGATCTATTAAATTTGGTTCCAGAGTCATCACCCTAGAAATAATATTGTCAGGATGCTCTGTAGAGTAAGAAGTGGATCTATTTTCCAAGATAAAATATTAACATTGGCTTTAGCATCGAAGGACTTTAACAACCAATTTGCCAATCTCTAGATGAAGAGGGTTTTATACCTAGAACAACTGAATATTAAAATAATTGTTTTTAAAACATTGCAACCACTCTTGAATTTTAGTTCTGCTTTATTGTATATGTGTGGTACTATCTGTTTAATTAAGCTAACTCTTCTGAGACTATAAATCTGTGTACTAACCACATATGACTACTTAAACCTAAGAGATAAAAAGTGAAATAACATACAAAATTTAGTTCCATGGTTTTGCACTAGCCACATTTTGAATGCTCCATAGCAATACATGTTTTGTGGTAACCACATAGTACAGGCATAGATTATTTCCATCACTTCAGAACAATCTAATCAGACAGCACTGCTCTGGATGGCTCATGTGGCTACGATCATTCCCCACCAATCCTCTCTGCTCTCTTTAAGGCCGAAAGCTGAAAGAATTCTTTCAATAATTGTTACAGGTAAGAACTGAGCCCAAGCCAGGCAAAGAAGCAAGTCCCTGTAAAGAATGGAGCCAGAACAAGGCCTAATTCTGTACGGGTGTGTCACTTGACACATGCAGTTGCTCTGTCCTCCTGGGAGAATGGATGCTTTATATTAAAAAAAAAAAAAAAGAAAGAATTTCAATATTGCTTTTATAATGCTGATGGAATAATAAACAATTGTTTAATATTCTGAACTGGGAGATAAATCCCAGGAGGGAAGATAAATCAATATTTACCAGTAGTCCTTATCCTTTGTTAAATATTAGTTTAAACTTAAAAACCCATGGCTTTTGTTGCTGTCTCTCCTTGAGCCCACATTTCATTGGTCTCTTGCTCTTATAGGGAAATAATCATTTCAGAGCAGTGGGAAAGAATTGGACCATGTCCATTATATACCTTTTTGCCATCGTCTTCAATAGTTATTGTAAATGTAGGGGTTGCAGGGAAACATCCCTGGACTGAAATGGTTCCACCCTTATAACACAGCAATGTGCACATGTCAGTGAAGTCGACAGCTGTCACTAACAGAGCCATAGGGTGAAGAAAATGAGTAATTAGCAGACCTTCCCTGGTGGTGCAATGGGTTAAAGCTTAGTACTAAGAAGCTAAAGCCACTTCAGCATGAGTTTGATCCCCACCCCGGAGATGATCCATATGGCACAGCAGAACTCTCCAGACCCATCCACTGCTCCCCTCAGCAGTGTGCTTTGTCAGTTCTGCTCCCCACTCTGTCTCTGGTGAATTATCTCACCGTCCCTGCACCATTGGCCTGTACTCCAGTTCTGTATGCAAAAATAAATAAATCTTAAAAAAAATGAGTAATTAGTGGGAATGTTTTACAAAACCTTATAAATGGAGCTGGGGGGGGTCTTAAATTTCACAGGTTTGCCTTACCCCCTCAGAGCTAGAGATGTTGGGAGAAGCTGCTTGCCCTATACAGATATTACTGGGATCCCTGCACCCCTGAAAGTACATGGGGCACAGAATCTGCCATTTGTCAGTGTGCACAGCCACACCCATCTCTTAGCTTCTGCGGAAACAGCAAACCCAGTCTCTGGAGAAACCAGAAGGTCTCAGTAGGAAAAGTGGAGCCCAAAACCATGTTGTTATATAACTCTGGCAGATAGTCCAAAGAGCAGATTCCCTATTGTATATTAATATATTCATGGGCAAATGCCCTCCCTGGGGTCTCCAATAAAGACCCTTTATAAACACAGACTGAATAAAATTCCCGACACCATCTCCATGGGGGATGTATATTAAATACCAAGCTTTTCTTATCAGTGCGAAAGCTAAGCCCTGCGAGGTGAAATCACTTGCGTTAAGTCACGGCTCGCCAGGAGGAATCCAGGTGCATTGGCATCTGAATCTGCTTTGTAAAACCTCATTATAATTGTATAGAATATGACAAGGAATTTTGGAAAGTTAAGTGGTTATTTAATCAAAGTCACTTAAATGATTTATGGCTGGAAGGATCAAAGAATGAGTATTACAAAATTAAGTGAAAGCCAAAACAGAAGCAGTGGGAGGGGGGGAATTTATTTTCCCACATTTTAATTCTTCTGTGAGAATGACCCGAACACATGCTTAACTATTTGCTAAAAAAAAAAAAAAGTTTTTTTTTCCTCATGGGAGGAAGGAAAAATGACAATAAAATATATGTGGTTTGATACTCTCTTCAGAAATCTTCTAATACTCCCCACTTTTGTTCTCAACTTTAACTACAGAAGGGGAGAGAATCTATTTTTTTCTCCCATCCATAAACCAAAAGCTGAGGGAGGGAGGCAGGTGTTTCTAGCCCCTGGCTTGGCCCACCACCAAATGTCCATGAAAACGTCTATTAAGAACCTGGCTGCTGGCATCATAAATAGCCTTCAACCAGCACAACTCTTTTCCTCCTCTTCCCCTGCTTCTTATAATATGGCCTGTCTCCACTTCATAGGCCCTACTATAAACAGAAGCCATGTTTCATTTTCCCTTACCCCTGCTCATATTCCTCCCTATGCTCTTTATGAAAAACAGGGCTCATCACACCACCAGGGATGATCACACAGCTTCTGGAGTCAGAGCCAGGCACACAGAACAGTTGGTGCTTTTTCTTTGATGGCTACCAATTCACAATGCAATAGACTCTACTTGCTGTCCCTACACAGAAGGGCTATCCCTGGGGGGTCGGGTGAGTTGAAGCCCATGAAAAGACAAGGGCCAAAAGAGAAAGCAAGGTTAGGCTCCAAAGGAAAACTGGTTCCTCTATGTCACCCTCATGTTTTTTCCAAGCAGTATTATTTGACCTTCCTGTGCTTACTCCCACACCTAGACTGGTTTCCACTCAGAAGCCATTTCCATGCAGTGGCCACCCCTGACTGTGTAATCTAAAGGGCACTGTCCAGAGAGCCTCTCTCCAGCCTCTTCTTCTATTTGACTTTTCTTTAGAGCAGCTGTCTTCACTGACAGTCCATGCTTATTATCTGTCTCCTGGAGGCCAGGGTCCAGTTCACTGTTGTGACCCGGGCCTTTAAGCAGTCACTTGATAAAGACTTGTGAAATAAATGCAGGACAAGCAAGTAACTGCAACTTTTTGAGAACACATCATCAAGGGCCAAATCACGCATCTACCAGTCACTGAGCACTTACTAGATACCAAGTCTGATGCTGAGGTTTTTCTGAGCAACCTCATTGGGGGCTTTACCAACACAGTGGCATTCTGTTGGTGGACAGTACTGTTGTACAATGTTTTTGCTGAAAACTAACATAGACTATGGATTTTGAGTGATAATGATAATCGTTTAAAAAAAAAAGTACCACTTCAGGCCCTCCCTAAAGGAAGTGGTGCACTGGGTTGGACTACAGCACTGGGAAGCTGGTTGTGGCTGCTGCCGTGTAAGTTTGATCCTGGCCCCTGGGAGGTGACCCACATGGCGCAGCAGATGTCTCCTGACCTGTCTGCTGCTCCCCTCCGCAGTGTGCTTCATTGATCTGCCTGCTTTGCTCCCCTCTCTGTCTCTGGTGAATTCTCACAGCCCCTGCCTCTATGGCCTATACCCCGGCTCTGTATGCATATAATATCTTTTTTTTTTTTTTAAAAAGTATCACTTTAGTGGGGGTGATCCTAATTGGGAAGCTATGTATGTATAGGGTCAGGGGATCAATGAAAAAAAAAAAACAAAAAAACAACTCTGTGACTTCCTCCCAGTATTGTTGTGAACCTGAAACCACTCTACAAAAAATAAGTCTTAAAAAAAAAAAAAAGAAAAGAGTCTCTTACCCCAGTGTAACAGTGACATACATCCCTAGGTTATTCATTACCTTCTCTTCTCTCCAGCATGGAAAGCCTATAACTTCTGCCAATATGGGTATTAGAATGATTCCTACTGTGTTCATTTCATTTTTAAGAATATCTATAATATTTATGTACTGGAGTCTGCTGGAGAAAAATTCTTTTTCAGGCCAATAAAACACCACAACAACCAGATTTAAATGCTTGCATTTAATCTAAATAAACTGGTTTTGTAGCTTGGTCAATGAATCCTCCAAATAGGTAACAGATGGTAAGCTTTTCCAGGGAAAATAACTTCAGACTCAACATCTAGCTGGGATCAACTACTTTTCTTCCTGATGAATCCACTTGAAGTTCTCAATTGATTTCATGTCACATGGTTTCTCCTGGTATGGTGAAAGCAGCTAACAATATATATGGGGTTTGGGGCCCTCCCTGGTGGTGCAGAGAGTTTAAAGCACAGCACTAAGAAGCTAAAGCCACTTCAGCATGAGTTTGATTCCGGCCCTGGAGGTGATCCGCATGGTGGGGTAGACTTCTCCTCACCTGCCTGCTGCTCCCCTCAGCAATGTACTTCGTCAGTCCGCCTGTTCTGTTCACCACTCTGTCGCTGGTGAAGCCTCTCACTGCCCCTGTACCTCTGGCTTGTACCCTAGTTCTGTATGCATAAATAAATAAATAAATCTAAATACACACACACACACACACATGTATATTTAGATATTTATTCATTTATATATATATATATATATATATATATAAATGGGTTTGGAGTTCAACAGCCCAGGCTTTGATTTCCAGCTCTGCTCCTAATCAGCTGTGTAAAGTTAAGCAGGATGCTTCACTTCTTGGAGTCTAAATGGCTGCTCAACTGTCATTGTTTAACTAACATGTAACAATTGTTTGTTCTGGGCTTTGATTTTTATCCTCTTAAAGATAATGAGCTAATCCCTTGTTGGCAGGAGATTTTAGACTCCTGGGTCCAAGACAAAACATTTATTACTCAGGGCAGAGCAAACAGTATGGATATTGCACTGGTCCCAGTTCCCCTGGTCACTAAGCCCACAGGGGCAAACCAGGGATCTGGGTAGACAGTTGTGAGTTTCAATTTGCCACTGAGAAACACTGACTTTAAGAAATGCATCTTTTTTAGGGCAAGCCACAAGCAAGACTGCCTTTCATTCTGGAAACGTCTCTTAGCTCATTTCTCAGGGTTGCTTGCTGCACACACAGCCATGAAGAGTGGCTCAGGTATAAAGCACTCACGGTCTCATATCTTGGCAAACTCAGTGAGACATGTAAGAGCATGAGAGCCACATGCAGGTCTGAACCCCAATAATAATATGATTAAATGATGTTCTACAGTGCCTACAGCATGGTACCCCAAGATGTTTCCTGTCTTTCTCCTCTCTTCTTGGAATGGCATCTTAAAAAACAAAACCTGTCTTTTTTTTTTTTTTCTTTTAAGGATCATTACTCAAAGAATTTTAAAATATTTGAGTTGGAAGGCATTTAGGAAGCCAAATGGTTGTGAAACTTAAGGAAGCTATTATATATTACATAATTTTTTTTAATGAATGGAGAAGTCCTATAATGTCAGAAGAGGGCTCCAAAATTTATAATATCTAATACTTTACACATACATGATTTTTCTGTGTGTTATAACTTGTGTAATGAAAATGTGTTATTTCCTTTCTCTAGACCAAAGGAAAACACATGCACTGTTCTAGCTCAGTCTCTTCACTTCACAGACGACAGCTGAGATACAGATGAGTTCAGTGACCCCCTCACTCCCAGCCCAGAAGGTGCTCTGCAGAGCTGGTGCTGGTACTTATTTATGTCCTCTTCCTCCTGGTGCTATGTCTGTGGAATTGCAAAGGGCAGCAGGGCACAGCCAGCTATGGAGGGTCTGGCCACGGTGATTATAACCCCCCAAAACCTAGGGGAAACAGTTCTTTTTTTTTTTTTTTAATACTTATTTATTTATTTATACAGAACTGGGCCAGAGATACGGAGGGTAACAGGATTCACCAGAGACAGAGTGGGGAGCAGAACAGGCAGATGGACGAAGCACACTGCTGAGGGGAGCAGCAGGCGGGTCAGGAGAGGTCTGCCACGCCATGTGGTCACCTCCGGGGCAGGCGGGGTTCGAACTCATGCGGAAGTGGCTTTAGCTTCTTAGTGCTGTGCTTTAACCCGCTGCGCCACCAGGGAGGGCTGGAAGCAGTTCTTTATGTGTTGAATGACTGCTAGAGGCTAGTCCAGTTCACCCACCCATGACTGCAGTGGGCATGAAAGAGATGTATTCCCTTAGGCGTGAGCTTCTTATGGTAAGCCACCCATTAATAGCTGGCAGCTAGCTAAGGTGTGGCTTCACCCAAGGCAAAGCAAAGCCCGAGACTCTGGTAGGTAGGACTAAGGTTGGGCTCTGACACAGACTCCTGAAGGGTTGCTTTCAGCTGGGCTATGTGAATTGCCTGTCTACATCGTTCCCATTTCAGTGGATAATTAAGTGGTGCCCTCCCTCCCTCTTTGCAATGTTCACAGCTCGTGTAACATGACTTTCTCAGTCATGCCCTATTGTTCTCTTCTTCTGCCACTATTATTTTCAAATTATGTTATTGCACCACTGCACTTTTTAATGTTATTTTTGGCAGCAAGGACTGCTATTCTTTATTTCAGCAGAAAAGCCCAACACAAATTATTAGAAGATCTCATTGAGATCTTGTTCAGTTAGCTCAATTGACCCTAGAGTAGCCTGGTTCACCTCTAAAAGTCCTGAGTATAGTTCTGGTCCTGCTTTCAGGGGGAGCTTACTTGGGGAAGGCAGCTAACTTTCTGTCATCTGATGTGAAAATAACTCAAGGTAACTGTTGGGAGTGACCAAAGATTTACTGATGAGGACTAAATTAGGGCGGTAGGAATTGAGCCTTGTATCCAAGTTTGATAAGGTGGCAATAAACTGACCTTGCATCAGGGATGGAACTAGCTGAAGGTGATAATGAACTGGGCCTCACATCAAGGACACAGCGATGAGTCACCCCTTTGAAATCTGAGTTTAGGACCTATATAAGAGACCCTTTCCCCTTACTGAGTTGGCAGTAGCTGCCGACCCTCCTTTGGAGTTCTACCTTAGCTGCTGTCCATGAGCATTAAAACTTTATTTGTTCAGCCTTTCTATCTCCCGTCTTTCTTGCGGCCGGTCACAGAAGCTGGGACTAAACGGTAACATTCCAAAACTGAATCGAGGCTTTCCATTAGGAGTGAGGAATATAGACACAGCTTTAGTCTTTGTCTTCACGGACTTTGGGGTCTAAAGTGGACAGAAGAAGTTTGTAGTCACAACTCACTGATATCATTGCTGGGAACTCCCCGACTCCTCCCCTCTTTTTCTCAGGCCCAGAACTCCAAACTGTGGGGCAATGGAGAGAGCTGTGTCCACAGCTGAGAATGTATCAGAAGGAAATCAGAGTGTGGCTGAAAGGAAAACACATAACTATAGGCCTTACAATGTATGTACTCCTGAAAACGTTGTGTTCCATAAAACAGTATAGTTTATGAGAAAATTAAGGGCCAACCTCTTAAAAATCTATGCAACTTTGTAACTAGAAGCCAGCAGAAATAATAATTGGCTCCTACCATGTAATTTAACACCCAAGCAGGAAGCTCAGAGGTCTGGAGCTGCCTGGGGGAATATCACAAAGGTTCAAAGACAAGAGAGTACAACTCTGGCTGGCGGAAGGCGGTGGCCATTAAAGGGTGTGGGAGCAAGCACAACTAGCTAAGGTGTGAGAGCTGTTTTGGCTGGAGAATACATCTCCTGGAGGCAGGCTGAGGTTGTGTTCATACTTAATTCTCTAAAAGCGGATCTGAAGGGACTTCTATGCTTATGGAGCACCCCACTGAAAGTTTTATTTTGGGGTGTCCTGCTGGAGTTTATATTTTAACTCTTATCATTCTACTGCCCCCAGCCTTAGAAAAGTTATGGATGACTCACCAAACTTATATTGACCATTTCTTCTCTGACCAGAGAAGAGACACTTGCCACAACATGAGTTGTAGTAGAGCAGACTACACCTTACAGAAGAGCTGAGCCTAGAACACAAATCCATGAAACCACACAACAGTTCAGTCATGGCAGAGGACTTGGACCAGTGGCAGACAGCTTGCCCTGCCCTTCCACAGGTGAGGGCAATGAAAAACTAAATAGTAAGGAGATTGTGGGATACAGTGCAATCTTTGTTTCCAAATGTAAACTGCAAGTTTAAGGAATTATATCGTTTTGTGTGGATTATGTGGCTTTGGATTATGTGGTGTGGGATGCCCAGTGTCACTTGTGCTAGAAGGGACCAGACTTTGCACAAGGCATGTCCTCTGCAAACAACCTGGGTTTAGTTGGCATGGGTGTTACAGGAGCAGAGTCTACCCATGGAGATGAACTTACTATCTCTACCATCGTCATGGCCACAAGTCTATGGGAAAGGAGGGCATTAACACAATCCGGGCAAGAGGCTGGGGACAAGTGTTACAAAGATTTGTCACCCTTTGGGTAATATATCCCACCGACAGATTTGGTGTATGGCCTGGGCCTCAGAAGTTAAAAACAAAAACCAAAATCCCGCTTGCAAAAGAGACTGATTCCCAAAATTGGAACTCACAAAAACACAAATGCAACTGAGGAATAACTAGGTATGTATTTAAGTAGAATGAATTCTTTGTGAGTAGGAACCAACCAGCTCCTGACACCTTGGCTTGAAAAGAGAGAGTGCAAAAGAAAACAATCAATCTGATGGGTGTGCATGAGTCACATTCAGAAAATAAGTTTATATGTTTTTTTCCCTCAAAAATAAACAAACACACTTAACACCATTTTACTGATAACATTTGTGAAAACAGAAAAGCTTTTCAAATTCTCTTGTTTTGCTTCTCTATTCAAACTGAAGTGTTCTGGGTGTTCTGTTTATACAAAGAAAACAACAGGCCCAAATCCTAGCCCCCTGGACAGTCCTCCTCAAGGCTCTTCATTAAGCCCAAGCTGATAGCTATTAATCACTTTGGGGCTGCCAAAGCTTTTCGCACTTTCCAAACTACTTTCCTTTTTGCAAGATCAGATAACTGTGTTATTTGGCTTTTTATTAAAATTTGCCTTACCCATTTGAACCATATTTTTCCATCTATGTTTCTGTTCCCATACAAACTTGAACCACTTAAATTTCCTCTACTTTTGCAAAATTTTATTTTAAAGTTGGAAACTTTTGATTTTTAAACTTTTGCTTTTGACCACCACTTTTCCATTTTTGCATTTGCTATTTAAATCACAAATTTGCCCCTGTTTGATTTGGCTGTCCATTTCAGGCTGCCATTATTTGCCCATCTTGTTATTTTTCTATATCTAATTTTGTATTTCAGTGTTTTTGTTTCCTTCCCCAAATCCTAAGGACATCTTTCTTTAAAGTGAATGTCTTTTTCATTCACACTCTGACTATGTCTAAGTAGATACTGGAATAGATTATAAATCAAAGCATAAGAGGGTCATTGTAGGAGCAGGGTCTTAATCAAAGAAAGCAATCACCATACTACTTACTATAAATCTAGAAGGATAGGAAGGTGACCATAATGATGGGAACATATTGAAGTGAAAGCAACAATTGGGGTCAAAAAAATTAATCAAGGTCACTACCCCTGGGAAAGTCATGTGGATATCATGTGATCATGCTATGATGTGATGAGAAGGATACGTCACCACCCTGGCAGTCTTTCTCAACACCCAGAATCCAGTATAACACAAGCAGACCTTAGGCCATCGTGGGGCACCCAAAGACATACCTACCCATACTCCTCAAAATCATCCAGGGCATGAAAACCAGAAAAGATGGAGAAACTGTCACAGAGTCACAGGAGAAGAAGGTGATAAGATGACTTAATATGAAGATGATCCTTTATTGGATCATGGGCCAGAAAAAAGACAGAAATGGAAAAACTAATAATCCAACTAGAGTCTGGACTTTAGTTATTGTTATTATAAAACTAATAATCCAGTTAGAGTCTGGACTTTAGTTATTGTTACTATACAAATGTTGGCTTCTTAGTTTTGACAAATGTACCTTGGATATGTAAGATAATAACATTAGGTGAAACTAGATCTAGCTAAGCAGTATACAGGCACTCTACCACTTTGCATTTTTTTCCTGTAAATATAACACAATTACTCTGTAAATATAAATTTTCCTAAAATAAAAGCTTTACTTAAATAAATTAATTCAAGTAATACGTTCTCCTCCAGCTCCCTGTACATGTAGCTTTAACCATTGGCTCTCCTTTTTGTCTTTTCTTCTGGCCACGTCCAATAAAAGTATGTTTTTAGTTTGTATGTTTCTAACATTGTTTCTTCTGGGGTCACTGACCTAAGAAGCTATTTAATCACTCATCAGTTCTTCTCCATCAATCGCTAGTGGCACCTATCCTCATCTTTCACTGTCTCAGATTCCTCATCCTCGTACACTTGCATTCCTTTCCTCATGCACTCATTCAACACACCCGGCAAGAGCTCCGTAACACACAGAGCCCTGAGCTGCCTGTCATGCTGGTGACTTAGAAGTCCGGCCCTCAAGTCATCAGGGTAAACAAAGGTGAAAGTCTTCAGATTTGCTCATTAGGGCAAAACGCCAGAACATGTTCCAAGACTTCACTGAGTCTGAAAGGTACAATTTGAGCTGCTATTTGACAAGCTCTCCTTTCTTCTAGTCTTTTCTACCTCCCATGCCCATGCTACATGCCTCCTAAAGCCCTCATTTCCTGAGAAGCTGGGTTCCATAATCTTTCTGCTGGAAGAGGGCCCGCACAAAGTGTGCTGCATGTCTTACATCAACGGTTCCATTTTCCTGCTGATTTTTATCTATTAAAAAGGATGAGAGGGAAGCCTCCCTGGTAGTGCAATGGGTTACAGCAAAACACTGTAAAGCTAGCAGCAGCCACTTCTGTGTGATTTCAATGATCCCTGGCCAGGAAGCTGACCCGTATGGCGCAGCAAACCTCTCCTGACCCACCCCTCAGCAGTGTACTTCATTGATCTGCCAGTTCTGCTCCCACTCTGTCTCTGGTGAATCCTCTCACCCCCCCACCCCCCACCTCTGACTTGTATCCAGTTCTGTCTGCATAAATAAATAGGTCTTAAAAAAAAAAGAGAGAGAGGATTTGTTCTAAGAGTTGACTCAGTGCCTTCTTTGATTTTGTCATGCAAATTGGCTCTCAAAACTCTCAATGCAGGGCATAAGAGTAATAATTTGGGGCATGATCCTGGAGGGTGATCACCTCAGGAAGGGAATTAAAGGATCTGTAGAGAGGTACAGCTCAGATCCCCTGTGCAAAGGATGTACCAAACTTGAGGAGCTGCAGCAACTTCCAGGGTGGCCCCAAGCTGGGCCCTGGTCAGGAGGATGGAGCTCTGCTGGTTGGGCCTTCTGGGCCTGAGGGAAAGTTTACCTTGTCTTGTTTCCTCTTGGGGGTCAGACACAGTGCTAAAGGATAGATACAGAATCTCCAGGCAGAAGAGCTCCATAGGAAGGGCAGGTTGGGAGGCCTTAGAGGGGGTTCTGAGGATGAAGAAAAGAGTTTGTGCACTGGAATCAGGAGGAAATCCCAAGAAATAAGGCCTTTCCTCCTTTCCATGGCCTAGAGAGCCTTGCTATGACTCCCCTCTAGCCTCTGACTTTATCTCCAGCCACCTTAGACACACTGGGACCTCTCCTGTTGCCTTTGCACTTGCTGTTCCCACTGCCTGGAACAGTCTTCCCAACAGATCTCCCAGGTTTCATGCTAAACCTCACCTCAAATGAAATCTGATGCTGATTTCTCTCCCACCCACTTAAAATCACCTCCCCATTACAACCACAGGAACCTAGGTCAGTGCTTCCCAAATTGTCCTGGTTTATAGCACTCTCAAAGTGTCAATCATTTTTTTTTTCCCTATGGCAAACTTATACCAAGAGAAGTACCTAATATTTTAATGTGTTAAGTAATTAGTTTCATGTGATTGAAAGTATCACTTTTCATGAACTCTGAGAGATCTTGTGTTATGCTGAAAAAAAAAGAAAAAGAAAAGAAAAAAAAACAACAAAAACTAAATTTTCCTGTGGTACCCTCTGTGCCTAGGCACATTTTAGGAAACACAGCTCTATATCATCTACTGCATGATATTTTTCTTTTTTAGAGGTCTATTTTATGTATTTGAGTATAGAAGAATTGAGGTGTGGGGGTTAAGAGGATTCACCACAGACAGAGTGGGGAGCAGAGCAGATGGATGAACCGAAATATAGCCCTGAATGGAGCAGCAGGTGAGATGGGCTTGAACTCAGGCTGTAGCAGTAACAGTGCTGAGACTTATCCCCCTAGGCCACCAGGGAGTCTCCTGTGACATTTTTCTTAGTCTGAATAGTGATTTAATTTGTTTGCTGGCTCTTTATCTGATTATCCCCACTAAAAGGTAAGCTAGGGGTGAGAAGAACAAGCATCTTGCCTACCTAGTTCTCCTATATAACAGAAGGCACAGTACAACAGGCACTTGATAAATATTGTTTAACTGTGAAACAGAGCAAGGCATCAGGAGAAGCTCCCCAGTGCAGGGACACTTGACCCAGTGTGCACTGATAGTGAGCCAAGTCAGAGGTGAGGAGGGGACATTCTGGTGGAGGGAGCAGACTGTGAAGATACTGAGTGTCTGATGCACCAAGGGGTCCTTACAGAGCCGTAGAATACTTGGGACAGTGGGAGAGGTCAGATCATACAATTCCTCCTGGGCTGACCTTCCAAATATGCATGTGATCCTGGAAACCATTCAGGTTTCTTGCCGGAGAGTGACACAATGTAAGACTGTGAGAGGAGCTCCTTGGAAGGCAGGGGGAAGGCGGTCTGGGACAGATACGAGACTGAGGAAACTGTGAGGAGACACTGGGATTATTCCAGAGAAAAAAGGAATAGCACTCCCCTGTACAGGGCAGTGGGAACAGAAAGGAAAGCACAGAGACGGAACCACGGAAGGTGAGCAGTCATTTGGCTGAGTGCCCAGGGAGAAGTCACAGGAGAGAGCACTGAGATGAGTGCTCTCTCCAGCGTGCATCATGGAGGACAGCTGCACCATTCACTGAGGGAACAGCTCTCTCAGAGGAGCAGATTTAGTGGTGGCGAGTCAAGTATAGTTTGAGGAATATGTAGGCAAAATCGTCCAGTAGACCATTGGTATATGGATTTCAGGCACCAAAGCGAGGCCTCAGTTCAGCAGCCCTAAGTCAGAACACTGTGGAGTCTTCGGGTTCCTCTTTTCTCTCTGGGAGTAACCTGGTAACTTAGAAATTTACTGAAATGGAATTGGTCCTGTGTTCTTGAGACAGGCAGAAAGACTAAATCAGATAGGGGCGGGACCCCTTGTCCGCATGAATTCAAGGTTTCCTCTCTACCGGCTTCCCAACACTACTCTTCTGCTCTGCGGGGATCCCTGAGGGCTGAGACAGGGTTTTCAGGTATAAGGTGACTGTAGCACAACCTGTGGCTGCCTGTAAGAAGGTAACCTTGAATTAGAGGCTGAATTCTTCCGGAAAATAGTGCCTGCCTTGCCTCCCTTGAGCTTGGGTGTAGGTGAGCCAGTGGAACTCAACAACCTTCCCCCAGTCAAAGACTTCCTGCATCTTCTCTGCAATGTGGGCAGGTTACTCCAAGCAGCCAGTCTTAGAAGTGGGGAATCTGCCTCTTCTGGAAAACACACACCAGGAGGCTATGAGCTTCACACACGGCAGGAGGATGCAGCTGGCCTTTCCTCCTTTTCTGAAGGGTGTACTTAGAGTAAGTTTGGGCCAGAAGAAGTCTCCAGTTGATAAAGCCATTCAACTCCTCAGAACCATAACTAATCATCTCCAGGACTGGTGCTGTTAGAGCCAAAGGGAGGGTAGCTGTAGCCAGGAGTGAGGCTCAGCTATTGGAGATTCAGAGAGCTTGGAGTTGAGCCTGAGGCTCACTTAATTACAGCGCCAGAATTTGGGACTGAGGAAGCAGAGAGGAGAGTGTGGTACTTTTGCCATCAGACATGGGACCACAAAGATAGATGTGCCTCAGTTACATAAAGAGGTGAGGGTGGCCAGCACTTCTCCCAATCATTCTTTTTAGTGTCACAATTCTCAGATGATTTTTCTCCAAGGAAATGATTTCTTAGATTAAAAAAAAAAAGAGAGAGAGAGAAGCCCTACTCAGCCAGTGGTGTAAAGTAAGGACCGCTAGAAAATGAGTTCTTGGCTTTACCTTGTTTTGCTTGATATTTTATTTTTACCATGTAGGGAGCACCTTGGGGTTTGTTCACATTGCATCATTTGGCATGCAGTGCTGTCCTGAATTGTGTACTATATACCTGTGCTATAAAGCTCTGCACACACATGTGTGCACATACATATGCATACACAAATATACTTTCTTATGTATATCATAAGTACATATATATAAATACCATTGAAACTTGAAGTACATGAAAATTATAGTATTGAACTCCACTGCAATTGAAAAATTGCATAGAACTTTTGATTACCCCAAACCTTAACTACAGGTGTTTCTTGGAATCCACAGGGATTGGGGTCAGGACACATTTCTCTATCCCATCCCCAGAAGACATAGATACTCAAGTTCCTTATAATCAGCCCTAACTATACATAGGTTCTGCATCTGCCTATCAAACAACTTAATGGCATCATTGGTTGGTTTATCCCTGAATGAGGAGCAGTGGACATGGAGAGTCAATGAAAGAAAGGTCCTATACACACGGGTCCTCACAGTTCACATACATGGCATTCAAGGGTCAACTGTACATAATATGCCACGTAATATATGTACTATCTCAATTCAGTTAAGGTAAATTCGCTCAATTTAAAATGCCCCAAGTAAGACAGAATCCTCTGACGTGGCAGCTGGCAAAGACAAAATAAAAAACAGCTAGCACAATGCCTTTTGCACCCCTGGAGTGAATTCAACATTGGGCATTTATCAGAAAGACATAATTCAAAAAATGATTTGTTTTCTCTCTTCAGCTCTCATTTAAAACCTTTTCTGCTAAAGGATGGCTAGGAATTTGAGGTTATTTTCTGTAGAACATCTTGCCTCTATTACTACATGATAAAAAACATACATACTATGACACAATGTATCATTTTTCAAGTCACCTATTTTTCCATGCTGCATATTTTACTTTCCAATACTTTCACTGTTTTTGTCCTCTCCTCACCTCTTTTCATACTTCCTCTACCTCTTTAACCTGTTATATATGCATTTAATTTCAGGTTGGCATGTTTTAAATAGATTTTGTAATGGTTCAAACATCCTTTGTATTGCTTCTGGATAGCTATTGGATTCTTGTTCATTTGTGATCCTAGATGACTTCTAAAGTGTTTTCTACCACAAAGTTCACAAAAGACACATCCTATTATTTTCATTTATTTCCCACCCTAATTTTGATGAAATTTCACATTTATTGAGAATATTAAGAAGAGCATGTAGAAAGTGTTGAGATGCACTTTCAGATGCTTTCTGGACCAAGCATCTCTACATTGCTTAAATTCCTAAATGCATAAACTTGCCCAGTAATGCACCATTCTTTCAGTAATTATATCAACTCTAAGGACCATGTTATTTATCCTTGTACAGTGGAGCTCTAATTAAGGTCCAGTTCCCACAAATGTTCTGGAATTTTATGAAAATATTTCTTTATGAGATTGGTATCATGGATTAGTTCTACTTTATTTCTAAAATCAATCACTGTCAAAGACCTCATTCTCAGTTTTATATTTAAACATATTCCACATTCCTGGGCAGATCTTAAACATAGTTAAATAGGTGTGTTCTCTGCATGATTTGTTCCTTCTTTGGTGGAAGAAATTATGTAACATACTAAACTGAGGAGGCAGAGATGGGGAAGGGAAGCCAGAAAGATGACTCAATGACTCCAGAACAAAAAGTGGTTCTAGAAGTTCACAAGGTTGTCAGAATGGAAAAGGTTATTTGTATCTTTGAATCCAAATCTGCCTTTGGCTGTGAGCTGGTCAAAAGACACTCACAAGACTTAGGAAATTAATTCAGAAGACATTGGATTGTTCCATCAACTCAGCCATGAAATTCCTTTGTCATGTTGAAATGCCCTCTCCAAAGGATGGCTGATAGTGATCTTGGTATTGTGTAGCTTTGGTGTAAAGGCAGTCAAAGCTTCCTTGGAAGAGTTGGAAAATACCGCTAGGAGAAGCAGAGAAAAGGGAGTGAAGGGAAGATGAGAAAGCGGAAGCATGGAACAGAATGATAATGACAATAATTAGAACCAGGGCCTGGAAGCCAGACAAACCCATTTTGGGCAAGCCCACGCTGCCCATACTGGCTGCATGACCTTCAGGGACTGATGTTTTTAAATATGAGTTTCAGTTGATTTCATTGTACAATAAGAATATCCACCCTTACCTTATAAGTAGATGAGAAAAGCTGAGAAAAATCAGATTTAGAAAGTGTTTGATACATTATAAGTGCCCAAGATGTGCTGAATGCTTTCTCTTTTCCTACTTTCTGCAAAAGAAAGAGAAAAATCACCATTTTTGTGGGTTTTTAAAAAATGTCCTTTCATCATCAACAACAATCTTATCATTGTATGGGAAGAGTGGTACGAGCATCTGAGGTAATCAGACCTGGACAAAAATTGTTTAAAGGAAACCAGCATGGAAGACAGAGCACATAGCAAAACATGTGCACATGAAGTAATCCAGCAAAAACGTTTCAGGGACAATGAGTCAGAAACTCAGGGCTGGAGAGACACCAGTTCATGGGTGACCAGAGCAAAAGGTGATAAACTTCTCCTGGGGGTGGGGGAAAGAACTGAACTTGGTAGAAGCATAGGGAGGACCTCTCGGAGGAGAGGATAACTGCAGGGAGGCAAAACTACAGAGGACACAGCCAGGCAGCACAGGAGTTGTTCCAGTTAGGACATGTCCAAGTTAGCTGGAAATACAAAGAAATGTGTGATCAGCGCCCAGCTGCAGTGCTTCATCTGCTTCAATGAATGTGCTTGAGCTTGGTGGTCAGATGACCAAGGTCACATCAGAAGAAGCCTGGTGTGATGCTGTACAGCGTCACTGGGAAATGAGGAAAGCTGAGACGGAGCGGGCAGTCACAGCACCACTACAATGACCAAGAGCCCAGGGAGAAACCCTGGGCAGGCGCTGGTCAGAAGAGCAAGAGGAGGGAAAGACTCTAGAAAGACCTAACAGAGGGGAAGCATTAGGAAGGGCAGTCACAGGAATTTTATTGAAAGAGAAAACCAGGCCCTCCCTGGTGGGTGCAATGTGTCAGGATGCAGAACTGCAAGCTCACTGCAGCTGCTTCAGTGCTAGTTAGATCCCGGGCCCCACAGGTGACCTCCATGGGGCTGCAGACCTCTCCTGTCTTGCCTGCTTCTCCCCTCAGCAGTGTACTTGAGCAATCTGTCTGTTCTTCTCCCCAACCTGTCTCTGTTGAATCCTCTCACTGTCCCTGCACCTCTGGCCTGTACCCCAGTTCTGTTTGCATAAATAAATCTTTTAAAAAAATAAAAATAAGTAAAAGAGAAAAACAATAAAATCCTGATCCCCCAACTACTTTCAGTAAGATATTATCAACATAGAAGCATAACCGGGGTGAAAACACTTAGCATATTTCAGGTACTTTAGAAGAGACTTAAGGTACTTGTTCACAGTGGGAGAATTTTGTGGGTCTCAACATGCAATGAGCCCTAAAATGCTAGTGTTTTAATTAGATGGGAAATAATCAGCTTAATCAAGAACAATGAGTTGCTCCCTCTTAAAGCATGATAAATGACAATACTATATGGATTATTCCCTTGGATTTTTTTATTAGACAGCATGACAAAATTTAATATTGTTTCGAGTAACATAATCCAGCAACAGGGTTTCTATTTGTTAAAATTACTTAATCATTAAATGCAAGTGAGTATTAGGTTTCTGTCCCCAACCCAAGTTGGCTTCATGCCACCCCCAGTTACGACAAGCACCTAAATCTTTATAAGAATCACCCGATTCCCCACCCTTTCCTTGGAAAGAATGGAGTTTCCTTTAAATATAATTTTCACCCAAATATGTTTAATTCCTCACTTGGAAAATTCCACTGGTGTGTGTCTGCTAAGCACATTGAGTTGGCGATCCTGATGGAGCATTTCACATTGGGATATCAAAACCATTTTTTTTTTTTGCATACAGTGGCATCAAAAACCCATTATTTATGCCTTTTCACCAGATGAAAAAGCTTTACAGGCCATTATTATAGGCACAGACCCACAACCTCCTGCTAAACAAGAAGATAGTAATTGCCATGGACTTCAGTAGCCTGAGGCCCTAAGAACCTAGCCATGCTCCTCTCAGGGACTTTCAGTCTCAACAGATGACACTTTCCCTCTGTAGACAGGTTTCCTTGAGCAAGGCAGTAATGTAAATTGCTATAAAATAAATTTACATAAATATATATTATAGGTATCATTTATATGTGTCTATGTTCTTTCATGCAAACATAAACGTTCACATATGTGGCCATATTCCTTTCTCTTTCTAACAGACCATTTGGGGGAACAGGGAGAACAAAACAAAACATACACCATTCAAATTTGTTTAAGTGTTGCAAAAAGATAACATTTCAGATGCAACAATTTCAGAATTTACAAGACAGTCTCATTTTTGCAGAATGCCCCTGGGAAGCTAGGGTGCAATCATACTGGTGTTCTCCTTTCTGGGATGGAGATGCTTGTAGTATGACTAGTGTTCATGGGTATCTTTCTCTCGATTAATTCACCACAGCCCAGGGTACAACATTTTTAGCACAAGCTTCTGGAATAGTTTTTCTCATTTGTCGATGCTGTCACTTCCAGGGGTGGGCATGGTGAGGACAGTGTCCTATCTTTTCTTTTCTCTAGTGTTGCTTGTAGAGTGGATCTGAGTCATTTATGTACACTCACCCTCTCATCTTCTCTTACGATAGAACCCTAGTATTATTTTAGGGTGCCTGATTAAATGACTCCAGTTTCCATCCTCTCTCATTGCTAGAGGTGACCCAAGAGATGTCAGTGGAAGCTCTAGGGTGTTTATGGGAAAGTTCCTTCAGAGGGGAACAAAGCGGAGGGTACTTTTTGCCTTTCTCCCAAAATTGTCCTGCCTGGAGTGTTCTACTTGGCAGGAGCTCCAGCAGCCATCTTGGACCCTGAGGCAATGAAAATGCACATTGCAGGTAATACAACTGAAAGGCAGAAGAACTTAGGGTCCTCATTCCCTGTACATGGGCTTCTTTGGGACTATACCATCTCTTACAGATTATATAAACTAGGGACTTTTTATATATTATATACAAAACTAGGGTTCTTTTCAAAGGGAAGAGAGAGTAAATATATGTGAATGATCCAGTGTTACTAGCATAAGCAACACTAGAGAAAAGAAAGCACATATAATCATCTTTGGGACTATAACAAGGTTATATTGAGTCTTCTACTTGTGCAAGTGATTTGAATCCTAATATAATACTGCATCCCAGTAGCAGTATTTTCCATTGCACACTAATTCAAACTTTAATGGAGAAATACATTTTTTTATGTCATGAAGTAACATTAGGATGCAGTAAGTGTAGTTCAAGTAAGGTAAAGGTTTAATTACACATTCCTGATTTATCTGAATCCAACTTAAAGAGGAACATCTGAGATTAGTACAGGACAAGTGACAGTTCAGATTATCTGTAAAATAAGAAACCAAAGCTAGTATTTACTTGCACTCTATCACCTCCTCCAATTGAGAAGTCTCTGCTGCAAGGTGTGCCAGCAAGGGAAGAGGCAGGTGTGAGCCCAGCAAGGCCTCCAGAGATCAAGCAGGGAGGCTCTGTCCTACATGCACCACACCCTCTAGTGACTCTACCTGGGTTGAAAAGAAATGGCATATTCTTATCCTGAAGTGCAGCCTCCTGTAAAAACTAGAACCAACATAGACTGAGGGGAGTGAAATAGGTTTGTGAAATACATCTTTGGACTTCCTCTCCATAGTCCACATGGAGGGTTTTTAAACCTGAATCTTTTTCCTATTGCAACAATAATACTGACCCTCCTTTTAATCCCTGACAACCTCTGCAGAATGCAGTTTTCATGACCCAATAGCTTAGGCCTATCCTGCTTGATCTGTTGAATATCAAAGTCCCTGAGTAGGAAAAAAATGTTTTTTTTTCCTCTCCTTTATCATATTTCTAACTAATAAAGAAAAGCACACTTTTAGTATTTTTGTTGGTTAGTGTGTTGCATGGAAGGGACTGGAACTTATGGACCACCAGGTAATCACCAGAAGACACTCAAGAACAGGGGCAGGCATTTACTTGCCCTGGTTTGTGGGTCATCACTGTCTCTAGAAAAGGTCCTTAGAAGTGTGGCTGTTTGCGTGGGAGAGTAGAGCTGGACTTTTTCATGCAGTAGGAGAGGTCCATCTTAAATTCTGAACAATAACCCCGTGATTTGAACTTACAGGGAGAAAGCAAAATGGGGTTGCTATTGGCAGTTGTCAACTTGAATTGTTAGCAGCTTGTAGCTTTTGAGGAACCGATGCCTTAGGTCACTCACACCACTTCTACTGGCTTCCTGAAAAGCAATAAATTGTCCATGTTTTCTCGGCCTCCCACTTCTCTCCTGTCACGGGCCTAGCCGGGTCAGCTGTCTCAATACTTTGCAGTTTGTGCACCATTAAGCAGGCTTCTATGGAGGGCCTTTTGCCAGCACTACATCAGGGCACATAAATTGCTTCCTAGGCCCCGAAAGAGAAACAGAGGCCGAAAATATGTTGATTTACAAAATGTTTTCGTATCTTTAGGGTATTTTGTTTTTCCTGCTTTTTGGGACATAAATAGCATATAACTCTGACCCACGGATTTTTTAATAACCAGCTGTGAAGTTTCACTAGCACTGGCATAAAATCAAGAACTGAATATAATTCATCCCAATGTATAGGGGCTTCTGTCCTCCTCTGATGGGGCTTTGATTTGGTAATGGTTTATAAAGCCACTCTTCTTCCTGAACTAAAACAGAACTTAAAAGAAAAATATTGAGTTTGCTAATGGGCAAGGGTCCAGATAGTACTTCTTTTGGGTCCATGGTGTGACAGCAATGGTGGGACAAGGGTCCAGGATATGGGAAAGCCAAGAAGAAATAATATACACGTTGGTTGTTTGAAAAGTTTTAAAAACATTTAATTACTGTCAGTGTTCTTTGGGGTGGGGACCTGCTTGAGCTCTGTGAATGAGGCCTTTGGAGTAAGACCCTGGGCTGATGGTGACCTAGAACCTCTGATGTATTTAGGGCCCAAGCTTTCCATCCTGGAAGGTGGAATTTCAAGAGATGGAGACGTGGTAAATCCAGTGCATTTTTTTTTTAATATTAGTCTTTGTCTCTTTTATTATTGTTTAAAAAAAAAAATCAAAAGCCGAATAACACCACCCAAACGTCCAAAAGCTCATTTTGCAAATAAAGGCAATAGGTGCCATTTAAAAAGATTCCCTGTGGGCCCTCCCTGGTGGTGCAGCAGGTTAAAGCACAGCACTAAGAAACTTAAGCCACTT